>NC_079891.1:818495-876421 GCF_024868665.1 Triplophysa rosa
TTTTTTGTTTGGAAATAACTCGCGCTGGAACTCTGGGCTCAGAGCGGCATCACTTAGCACGTGAAACTTCGGTGCAGCAACATTCCTCTAAACATGTTTGTTCGTGATATTCGTTTTCACAGTAGCTACTCCGAGGACATGACATTTCTTAACAACACTGTGACCATATTTTGCATCATGATTAATACGTGTTGTAAACCACAACAAAACATGTTCACTTTGTATGAATAAACAGCATCCTGCATATCATTGTTGTTCATTATGCATATAACAAGTTAATAATAAATCACAAAAGTACGTGAATTCTACATCTCTTTATTTGTGTATCATAACATAGTGAGACAAAGACAAACGTGTGCTCCAGTGTTTTAGTGAGTTTGCTGGACACAGAAGTAGCTGTCATCTACAAATTACTGGATGGAGTTGTTGCTGTATTTAAAATTTAATTTCCGAACAGCCTTTTCAACAACATGTGCAGTAAATGAGCCCATCAGCTGATGCACCAACCTGAGAAATTCAAGTAATTATGATGAATCCACACGGCTTCAATATGACTTTTATTGGTAGCTCATTGAGCTCACCAGACCACTGTTTGTGTTCATCTGTTTATCGAGCCCGTTGAACTTCTGTAAATTATACTTGTTAAGTACCACAATTGTGATTCATTGTAAAGATTTTCTCTATAGGAAACTTGCACCTGATCCTCGTGTGTTCCATTATTGTTATTTTGGCTTTTAGCTGTAGCTGATCCCTTTTAGCCACAACCGGTGTCGCCCTGACGGTGTCACTTTAGTGTTGGACTGACTGCCACCACTGCGACGGTGAATGACGTCACTCACTTCCCGATACAAACACGCCCCATTGAATAAGCCCACCCCCGCCATTGATTGACAGGTTTCTGTACAAGTCAGAGGAAACGCAAATGCAAAGAGATTTGCGATTTCATTTGAGTTTTGGCAGGCTTAATACGCGACACCAGAGGAAGTGAAATGGCATATGGGGAATTGCTATTGCGATTTAAATTTGGCAGGGTCGTAACTCGTAAGACACAGGTCATTCATTTGCAAATAGACTTTGCTTTTCCTTTTGAAATTTGGCAGACATTGTACGTTCGCGTAAATGCAAATGAAAACGGTTTGCATTTGCGTTTGAATTATGTCACAATTTTGACACGACAAATAGAAAACGCATTTGCAAATGCAGTTTGCAATTCCTTTTTAATATAGTCCGCAGAATAACTCCATACTCAATGGCCTGTCAGTCAGTTTTGTGGTGGGACTGTTTACTGTACATACAGTGCCCTCTAGTGGAAGACACATGAAGTACCATTGTCATTGTGAGGTACATTTGAACGAATATGTAAATTCGTTTTTGTACGTATTACTGAAATGCAACGGTTTGTCTTTAAGCACGTTAATTAATGTAAAGAGTCCTAAAATGTACTGAATTTACTGAAAGGTTTTCAAGGTTAGTTCATTACATTTCACATTCGTCTCGTCACTGACAATCACGAGTTTGATTATACGAAATATGTTTGCACTGTCGTTTGTTTAACATTTCTATCTTAAAACAGAAGTCAAATATTACCTGTTTAGTTACTTATATCCCAAGGTGCGCTTTGTCTGAATCACCGAGATGAAATTTGTACTTCTGTGTCTGGCAAAAGTAACTCCGCCTTCTTTCATTTGATTGGCCAGCAGCTACAGACTTTTTTCATTTGATTGGCTAGTAACTGGCTCCTTCTTTGATGTGATTGGCCACATTGACATGGACGAGGACTAGACAGCGCTGAGGCAGAGCTGATCTGATAACCAAATACAGTTCGTCACATGTTAACGACTTTCATGACGCCCCGCGCAACAACAAAAAACGCCAAACGAAATGTAAGAAAGCCTCAGTTTGATCTTCATGTAATGTGTGTGCTGCCGGCTGAGGTGCTGAAGAGATCTGACTCGTGTTTTCTATGAGATACCGTGTGAAAATGTGACACCTCTGAGCTGATTTTGAGGATGTACAGTAACTGCACAGGTCAGTCTACATGTTTACAGTTCTCTTTTTCACCCGCAGGAACATCCATCACATAACAGATCATCATGGCAGGTAAGCAAAGAGTATGTACATGTATGACTGTGACGTGTGTCATCATATTTTAAACGAAAGGAATTATTGTGTGAACTGAACAAGGGACGATCACAAACAACAGAACGCGTGTGTCATTGGTCATTTATGGTCTCTCATGACCTCACGTGGACACTCAATGTATTGCAAGAAAAAAGTGAAACGCTGCAGACCTCATGCATACATTTACATACCGTCTATGAAGAGTTCGGTTCCAAAATGAGAAAAATCATGTTTTTATTATGTTAACCCCCACAAAAAGGACATGAAAAAATGACATGTTTTTATTGTGTTTTATTGTGTTAGTTAGCTGTATTTCTTGAGTTATTATGGCTTAAATCAAAACAAACAAACTGCAGTTTGATGATATTAATTGGAATGCACAATAAAAAACATGATTTTTGACCATTTTTAAAAAAGGAGTTATCTCATTTTGGAACCAAACTCTTCACACACACACCCGATCATGTTATGATGTGTAATTTACACTCTTATGATCAAGTAGAAATATGTTGCTATGATAACAATTGGTTTCCTCAAACTGACACACATGAAAGGTGCTTGTGTTGAATAGTGAGATGTTGGTAACAGTTGCCATGGAGACGTGAAGCTCTGAGAGCATTGAGTTCTAGATCAGTAGAGACTGGACTCAGAGAGAGAGAGAGAGATGGGCTCAGGGTGTTTGAGTAAATCTACTGTGTCTCCTGATGATGGTAAAACATCATGGCACAAAACATAAACATCATGCACTACAACCTCTGTTTATCCAAAAGCTAATGTTATTATTATTCATGTGAATGTTGTTCATATCAATGCTTGAATTGTGTCACAGATAAAATTAAGGACGCCAAGATCGTCTTTGTTGTGGGTAAGTTTATTCTGTTGGTTTTTTTCATGTCATTTGTGGGGTTTTGTCTCTCTTTGTCTATCAACAGAGCATTCTTTTGAACTATTATACAGGATTAGTATAATGATGTTTCAAAACACTCACTTTTGTGGAGAAATGATTTGTCCAGATTGAATCTTCTCATTATGATGACAGCATGTAATCATCACTTTAATGCATTCATTGTTTCTGCTTAACTGCACATTTGTGATGGTGTTTGTATATTTCTGCAGTCACCTAAACACTGTTCTGATTTCATGACATGAAGTGAAATGTGTTTGTGGCGCAGGTGGACCGGGCTCCGGTAAGGGCACTCAGTGTGAGAAGATTGTGGCGAAGTACGGCTACACTCACCTGTCGTCAGGTGACCTGCTGCGTGCTGAGGTGGCGTCAGGTTCAGACCGAGGAAAACAGCTACAGGCCATCATGCAGAAAGGAGAGCTTGTGCCTCTGGTCCGTGTAAATCACTCTCATGTGTCGTGTTTTTTGCCAAACATTCGTTCGTCTTATAAACCGGATGGTTTCAGCCCTGGATGCTGATTGGTCAGTGAACTGAAAGCAGATGGTCATAACTGTTGTGTTGTGCAGGACACGGTTCTTGACATGATCAAAGACGCCATGATCGCTAAAGCAGACGTGTCTAAAGGTTATCTCATCGACGGCTACCCTCGTGAAGTCAAACAGGGCGAAGAGTTAGAGAAGAAGGTTGGAGAATAATGTCGACCGCAGGAAGTGATCTGTGTGACGTGAAAGTATCCTCATGTTCTCTCGTGTGTCACAGATCGGCGCTCCGGCTCTTCTGCTGTACGTGGATGCTAAAGGCGAGACGATGGTGAAGAGACTCGTGAAGCGCGGAGAGACCAGCGGCCGCGCCGAAGACAACGAGGAGACCATCAAAAAACGTCTGGATCTGTACTATAAAGCCACTGAGCCCGTCATCGCTTACTATGAGAAACGCGGCATTGTCAGGAAGGTGAGCATCACCGGTGGCTGTTTTCTGACGAAGGTTTCGTTTTACTTTAAGATGTGTGTTTTTAATGGAACGAATGACTTCTCTCTCCTCTGACAGATCAACTCTGAGCTGCCCGTGGACGAGGTGTTCGCTATCGTCGAAAAAGCTATCGACGAGCTCAAATAAAACAGCACTTGACAACAAACTGGTGTTCTGGTTTTTCTTTCTGTCACATACATACGTGTTATAAATAAACCCCTTTCGAGAGACGAATAACGCTGAGAATCGATAAAAAAGCGTAACGTTTGAAAACCAACATCAGTGACCTGAAGACATCTCAGAAGAAACAGACTTCACTCGCGCTCGTGGTGCTGATAAAAGCAGCTTATTTATTGGTTTTTTCCTCTCAGGTATTGAGTTGGATTGGGTTCAGAGGTCTGCTGTTTAAAGTTGGCATGAAATTAAAAATAATTCTAATTGTTTTCAGAGGTGGGTAGTAACGCGCTACATTTACTTCGTTACATTTACTTGAGTAACATTTTGGAAAATGTACTTTTTAAGTAAAATTAAAAGTGTGTACTTTTAATCTTACTTGAGTAAATTTCTAATAGAAAATCTGTATTTTTACTTCGCGTGACGTTCCTTCGTTCCTTCATTTTAAAATATGCTTTTTAAAACGCGTTGTTTATTTCAAGGTTGTCGTCTCTTTTTACGGGCATTCCCGAGTGATCGATTCTTTTGAGTCGATTCCTTTGAAAGCTTTAATTGAACAATGGGCAAAACCACTTGAATAGGCTAATGAATCAGTTCAAATGATTTGTTCAGTTCGCAGCACGATCTGAATCATCTGAAGACGGATTACTCACTCCTCGTAGCGCGAAATTTAAGAACACGCAGAACACAAAGAGCGTTGGATGAAGTGGATATTAATCTGTATCTATACAATCAAAACTGCAAATGTGTCATATTGTTTGCCAGCAATGATAAATGCCCGCCATATGCGCGCACCCGCGCGACCTGTTCGTCAGACACAGCAACATGCGCGTTACCTGTCAGACACAGAGACGTGGGCTTGCAGAAATATACATTTGAAGAACAGAAGGAAGAAAACGTGTTGATGGGTTCACTGTTTACTGTTTGTTTACAAGTAAGAGCGTTTCACAACACACACGTGACACAACACGAGAAAACATGAACTTTGTTCAAAAATGTGTATTTCATTTAAGAGAGCACTGCAGATGTTCTAGATCATCTTAGGAAATGCTCTGAGTTTAGTTCATGCTTTAGTTTGACATGGTCTATTATTCTAAATAAGTTGTGTAAACTACATTGACATCAGGACTAGATGAAATTTACAGAAATGCTTTAGTCTCTCTAGCATATTGCAAAGATATCTGCTTATGATAATTAAAAATATTGATTAAAATGTCATATTAAAATATTGGCGTTAATATTAATTTTATGTAGTAGGCCTATATAATCAGATACAAAGTAACTAACTACTTGAGTCGTTTTTTCATTGCATACTTTTTTACTTTTACTCAAGTAATTTTTAGAATAGTGACTTTTACTTGAGTAACAATTTCTCTAGTTACTTGTACTTTTACTTGAGTAAAGATTTTGGCTACTCTACCCACCTCTGATTGATTTACACAGTGGTGAAATATTTATTATAAATTATTTATCCGTGCACATCATTATTTTAATTAATTTGCACTTGTAATCTTTAATCAAAAACGTTAAGCTCCTCCCCCTCTGGTATGACGCGATGGCGGGGCTGCAATGACTGACAGATCAAATCTTTTAACAATCCAATCAGTTGTCGGTGGATGAATCAAGTCCCGCCCTACATTTTCTTCTCATTTCAGAAGTCGTTTCACTCGGGTATACGTCACGATACGGAAAAAAGACAATCGCTACTTCCGTTTCATGCTGACTCAAAACTGAGTTTATCAAGTTTTTATCACTCTTTTATTTTATTTGCCCTTAATTTATGGTATGAAACGAGCAGACTTTCACAGATCCAGCCCAATGACATTGAATAGTGCTGCACTCTAGTGGACAAAACATGCAGTTGCAATGAAAGACCTTCAGAAAAACCTTCTCAAGAACACTTCTGCACAATAAAATATTCTAGAAGTCAAAATGTAAATTTGTTAATAACCAAAATCTTAATTTGTAGTTGTTTTAGTTGTTTGTCCTATTTTAAATCGTTTTGAGGTCCTGATTTGAAAGACACTGAAAAAAGTGACCTTCAAGCCGCAGAAGAGAGGAAGAGAGAGAGAGAGAGCTGAGGCTGCAGGGATACCATCACAGCTTCTCACTTCCTGTTCCCCACACTTCTACACACACACGCACGCACGCACGCACACACACACACACAGTGTTCCTGTGAAGTGTGCAGGTATCCGGGTTACCCTCTGAGGAGAAGCTATCTGGAAACTTCTTAGAACAGGACGTCTGTCTTTTAAAACATCACGGCAGGTTGTGTGAGGAATGTCACATCCTCCCAGCGGATATCTGATCAAAACATTGAAAACATCCAGCAGGAAAGTCTTGAGTGTTTGTGAAGGACTGAAGAAAAAAATCACTACACACTAAACACACTATAAGAACTACCTTTAAGGTTCCAAAATATGATCATCTGGAGTCTGAAATGAGAAATGAGGCGGTGGGGGAAAATTTTAAAGTCATCATATAAAAATGTGTTTGAGGTGACTGGTGTTGTTCTTGAGCTGATCCTCAGAGGGTCATAAGGAAATCACAGACCGACGCTCAGACACTTTCTCTTTGTTTAATGTGTTGTGTGTTGATGACAGAGAAACTTGTGGCACCATGCTGGAGGCGTTCAGACAGACAGAAGACCATTTCCTGTGATTGACTGCGTGTGCGTGTCTGTGTGTCTGTGTGTGTGTGTGTGTGTGTGCGTGCGTGCGTGCGTGTGTGTGTGTCTGTTGTGTGTGTGTGTGTGTGTGTGTGTGTGTGTGTGTGTGTGTGTGTGTCTATATACATCAGAAGACGCTTTGAAGACTCAAGGTCAAATAAACAAATGTACTTTTAGCTGTTTAAAACATGATTGTGTCAACTTGTGAGTGCAAAACTACTTTAAATGCAACATTATTCTCAACCATGTTAATAATTATTTACAATTTATAGTTTTTTTATTTATATTTACAATATTCACATGATATTTTGATGTCTTTTGTATGCATTAAACGTCTGGTTGCTTCATTTATGACACAGACATGTTCAAAAGTCCCTGAAAGCCTCCTTCAAGTCTTTAGCAACATTTCTCAGTTTGATGCTGGCTAGATTTTAAATATTAAAGACGACATTTTCAGTGAATTATATCCAACAGAGAATTGCATTTATTTTAATAACAATATAGCTTTAATTAAATTTAGAAATAAAATACACGGTTTCTTAAAGGGCTAGTTCATCCAAAAATGAAAATTCTGTCATCATTTACTCACCCTCAGGTTGTTTCAAACCTGTATAAATTTCTTTGTTCCAATGAACACAGAGAAAAATATTTGGAAGAATGTTAGCATTTTTCAGTTCTGGGACATCATCCACTACCATAGTAGGACTTGTTTTTGTTCTGTTGAACACATAATGGGATATTTTGAAGAATTTAGGAAAACAAAGAGGTCTCGGGCACCTGTGACTATCATTTAATTTTTCCTACTTTGGTAGTCAATGATGTCTCGGAACTGAAAATGACTAACATTCTTCCAAATATCTTTCTCTGTGTTCATCAGAACAAAGTAATTTATACAGGTATGGAATTACATGAGCGTGAGTAAATGATGACAGAATTTTCATTTTTGGATGTACTATCCCTTTAAGTTAAGCTTTACAGTAGGTGTGAAGTCCCATATGCAGTGCAGATGGTGATATTGAATCATTTAGAGTCTGTTCTTTTGAATCAATCGAATATGCAGATCGGTCTATTTGCAAATCTATACTGTACTGCTGTTAAAGTCTCCACTGGGACACTGACGACTCATCTTACTGTACAAAAACAAATGATTTGATTCATTTCAATGATTCAGTTCTTTGTGTTTCAGAGTCATTTCAGTGTGGACCAAATCGTTCCCTCAAAACGTCTCAAGACATCAAGACATCACTTCGGTGTCACGAATCATATACTGTACGATAGGCTACATTTCTTCTCGTATCTTGTTTCACATTTGTCAGGACAATTTAAATTCAATTACCATGTGAGGTGACATAATCACTAATGAATCACTTTGAATTATTATTACACTAGTTAGCTGACAGTCATAATAAAATGGATGAAAATCGAGTGTTTTTGTCTGTAATGAGAGCCAGTGAACTCAAGAGGGCGCTGTTTAAAAGATGTACTACAGCACTGGCACGAGGCGTGTGAACTCCTAAATCACATCAGAGGCATGTCAGGTAGAACATGACAACACCGCACATGTGTGTTCATGTTTCAATGCCTCGGCAGCATCACCGGCTCGTGCACGAGTGCTGTCAGAGCAGACACTTCACTTATAAGTGCACTTGATGAAGCCTAACGTCTCTCATGAGCAAACAATAATGCCCACTGATCGCTTGAGTGAAATAAAACCTTCATGTTCTCTAAATGTTGTTGTATGATTGTGTTTTATGTAGAAGAGGAGCGTGTAGTATTGGTTGTGTGTGTGTGTTGTGGGATAAATAAACTGCGTGACGGTGTTCTCTGTGGGTGGGTCGTGCAGTCTGATGTCAGGTCTGATCTCACTTCACTACTGATCAAACTTCAGCTGGGTTACTGCACGCGTCGCTTCACACTTTCATCTGAAGGTAAAACTGAGATCTGTCATGTCAACTTCACATTTAACGTCACTGTCTGTTGTATCAGTTCACGCGCAGCGCTATTATAACTTTCACTTTTATATGAGTTTACGTTCGCTGTCCTTTTGCTTACGTGCAGTTATGCATCTTTAAATTCGAGCTTGTTTTAATGTTTAAAGTTGTGCGACGTTTCTGTGTTTTTAAGTTCCGCACTTTCGTATTTCAATGTGAGTAAAACATTTAACCGTTAATCATTTTTTCCTGACGAGTTTTAAATCCACATTGAAGAATAGTTTATGGTTTTATTATTTATATGTACCGCGTTGCGACACTTCTTCAGGTTATTTAGATGAATAAACATTTCGGTATATTTTTAGGATCATTTTATTTATTGCATTTGTTGATTGAGGAAAATGAAACTTGTCACAATGACTTCTTTAGCTGCCGTTTCAAACATCAAAACTGAGATGTGATTCATTTTTTCTCATTTCTGTCATCTAAACTAATATTCCAGTATGACTGTGGTATAAAATAGACAAATATTCTCATGTATATACAGTCAACAGATGACGGAAAATGAATCTTTAAAGCATGTAAACATTGAGGTATTTTCTAAGCAAAGTCACTGGGGTCACATCATTTGAAATATGTCTCTCTGTTATTTTTTCAGTATTTTCACCCTATTCTACAAAGAGATGTTTTTGTATTTAATGTCTCTCGCAGGAATCCTTGAATGTGGAATATTCTGTCAATCCCTTAAAATATCGCACACTATTGAGTGGAACACTGCCGGAGAGACACATTCACACCCATCACCATCACCATCACAACATGAGGAACATCACCAAGCTTTTATCTCTACTTCTGTACTTCACAACAACCTCAGGTGAGAGTTTATTACTCACTCAACATCAACATACTTTTACATTTCCATCTGTAATGTATGTAAAAAGTCTAAATGTGTACGAATGAATCAGCTGATTTGAGAGTTTGTGAAAGAGATTCTCTCCAGCTGCTGGATAAATGAAGGACAGATTGGGTCAGATGAGAGGTTGTGGTTTGATCAGGTGTTCAGGTCTCATGTCTGATGATCAAATGATTAATGATTAAATGACTGTGATATATTGTGAAGATAAATGTGACCCCAGACAAATGTTTTGAAATTTTGTCAGGACAGGACGATATTTGGCAGAGGTACAACTATTTAAAACTCTGGAATCTGAGGGTGCGAAAAAATCCAAATATTGAGAAAATAAAGTCCTTAGCACAGCACACTGCTCACAAAAATAAAGTTCTGATGTATTTACGGTAGGAAATAGCTTCATGGAACATGATCTTTACTTAATATCCTGAAGATTTTTGGCACAAAAGAAGAATGGATCACTTTGACCTAGGGCTGTGCAATTAATCGAAAATGAATCGTAATCGTCAATTTTGGCCTTCAACAATTACAAAAACAAAAGAATCGAGACGAAATGATTATTGTGCCGCATTCCTTTTTGCAAAGATCCTCTCTTTTCTTGTGGTAGAAATCCCTTTACAGTGGTTCAGCGGTGCTATTTATTTACATTTATATTTCAGTTGAATTCACAGTTTAAAAGCCAAGTTGTTTTTATTTCTATGTTGTTTTATGATAAGTTCATCAGTAATCGTGTTAAATAATTGGGATCTCAATATTGGCCAAAACAATTGTGCTTATGATATGTGCCCTATTTTGACCCATGCAATGTATTTTTGGCTATTACTAAAAGACTGGTTAAGAGGGGTTTGGGTGTCCAGGGTCACATAGTTGTTTTGCAGTCGATTAAGAGCATGCCAGTCTGTGTCATTGGTGGTTTGTTATGTACATTAGGGACAGACCGACTGTATATACAGTATGTGTCTGTTTGTGTTGTCAGATGGAGGTTGATCATGTTATGCAACTGTCTGATGTTACAGCAGTGATAGTTTGATTGCTGTACTTCATCAGACAGACAGAGAGAGAGAGAGAGAGAGAGAGAGAGAGACAGAGGATTTGAGCACAATGACGGTAAGTGGAAAAAATCCCCGGCGTTAAATATGGCGTGTAGTGTTTAAATGAGGCACTTCCGTGCGCTGAAGGACCGCCGGCTGGTCTGGGTGGCATTGAGACCCGGTGACGCGACTGCATGGAGACCGATTTCTATCTCGCGCTCGCAATTAACAATCTGTTTTTTCTTTCCTGCCGCTGCGTCGACGTGATTTTCTCATTCTTCTTCAGATGTGTTCCTTTAGTCTTCTTGCACTATTCACGTCTCATGCGCTGTATGTTTTCATTTGTGGTTCACTTCTGCTGGTGTTTAAATGAGTTTCCACTGACGTGTTTCATGTGACGTTTGCATCCAGTTTGTTTCGAAAACAGTGATTCTTGAGATCTTGTTTTTGAGAAATTCTCACTGGTTTCCCAAACATTCCTCTGTCCACCATTGCTCGGACAAACCGAGACTGCAGTTCCATCTCAAACTGGTGCTGCGATGGGACTGCGGGAGACAACCTGGAGAAACATAAGCATGCTAAATCTAATAAACAAGGCTGAGTGTAGTACATTATCAAGCATGATCACACACGTCAAAAACACAAGAGAGAACTCTACACACCTGTTGTCTGTTCTTTCTTTGTAAGAATTGTGTAATGGGATGTTTTTCTGGGCGAAACCTTCTTGTCATTTAACAAGAAGAAAGGGGGACGGGTGGTCTGTATATGACACCGGAAGGCTTTGTGACATCACAAAATATTTCAGATCCAGAGATCATTATTACATTTGTTTCATAACATGC
This sequence comes from Triplophysa rosa, assembly GCF_024868665.1. Lineage (NCBI taxonomy): Eukaryota > Metazoa > Chordata > Actinopteri > Cypriniformes > Nemacheilidae > Triplophysa > Triplophysa rosa. Next base: position 830,050 of record NC_079891.1, read on the forward strand.
AGAAAGAAATAGTGCATTAATAGATCAGGAGCATGTATTATTGAAAGCTTAACTTTAACTTTCATCATCTCGGTTCAAAACATGAAACTGCGGTTTACTTTACATATTTATCTTAACATGTGTAGTGAAGTCAAATGATGTCAGACTGAGATTTCTCAGTGAAATCCTCCAAACCGCTGAAGTTATAAATGATTATTATAATCTTACTGTTGTGAATCAGGATAATCAGATTTCATGTTGACAGGTCTGATGTCTTTATGAAACTGAATCTGTGACCTGTGAAGTTGTGTGTTGTTGTCTCTGTGGCTGCGTCTCGTCCGGTCTCATGAATGGCTCATTAGCGTCAGTCAGAGATAAACTCACCCTGCCAGCGGCCGGCGACACGTCACTGATAAGAGCTGTCGATATGACCTCAGTCTGTCTGATCTCACATCACATCACGTCATCTCATCCTGTTCTGTATTTTACTGCTCAGAATCGTCTTTCATCTGTTCTGAGGAATAATCACTGAACAGACGTCAGTCTTTACTCCCATCAGCTCATCAGAAATCTCTCATTATTTCTTCATCTACTGTATATATTTACAGTTTGTGTTCACTGCATGAAGTTGACATCTGCTTACCCCGTAGAAATGTTGGTGTGTCAAATCAAATCTTTCTGATGTCTCTTCAGGTTAGATTCAGGTGTGGACCGGTGTGATTTGCATGTTCTTACTTCAGTTTCGTTGTGACATTTGCTTGCAGTGATTGTCAGTGATGTTGTGAAAGGGATACATGTTTGGTGTGTTTGTGTGTAAATATTCAGGATTCTTCTGTGCATCGTAAATCCTTTAGCCAGCGGCCCGTGAACGCTTGGAAGGCGTTCTGAAGTCGCTCTCGGAAAGAAAATCGCAAGGCCGTGCAAGAAAAACTGCAAGCAAATGCAAGTATTTAAATAGCGTGTGGAGAAAGCTGATGCGGTGGGTTTTATTTGAGGAAGAAAGTGTGTTGATATGACAGAACTGTGTTGATGTGAATGTGTCTTTGGGTTTAGATTTCATGACCACACCTGAATCTGTCTGTCACTTTACATGTAAGGGTGACTACACCACGAGAGATTCTTCATATTTGGGTGAATTATTCCTTTTAAAACATCAAAGAACATAACAAATGATCTCGTGTGTGATGTGCTGTCAGCGGTTGCTAGGGTACCTGTGGTGTTCGTGTGCACAGCATCTACACTAGCGCTCAAACGTTTTCAACACTTGAATAAAATGTTTCCTAGGGTGGGTTGCACCAACAAGGATTAAAGTAAACCGAGTTTAGAGCTAATCTAGGGTTTGTTGATCCTAGTTTTATTTTCATTCAGATTGCATTGCACCACTCAAATTTAAACAGAGATGAACAAATCGTGGATTAAAACTTGAACCTGTATTTAAACCGTCATATGTGATTCGTTTGGATTTGCCGGTGTAACAGTGTTACATGTAAAAAGGAAATAACAGCTCGTGCATGTAAAAGAAACATCATTTTGCGATTTAAAACCTCTCTCTGGATAATTCCTTGATTAAAACAAATCATTTTATTTACAATAAACACATCACTGAAGCGTGACGTGACGCTTATGTGTCTGTTTCTGATCCTTTTCCTGCACATTTTAATATAGATATGTGTTTTTTTATTATTTAAACCTCCTCAGTAGCAAGTTTAAAGTTAATCCCAAAACTGAGAGATACATCTGAGTTTAACATAATGGAGCAACAGAATTAAAGTTCATCTAGATTTACGGTCAAATTAAAACCTGGATCAAATGATATCTTAAATATAAACCTGATTATTGTTAAACAAGGTTTACAGTTTGGTGCAACGGAATTATTCAATAAACCTTGATTTAATCTAGATTTAAACCTACTCCTTGTCGGTGCACCACCCTTATTGTCTTAAAAAGTTTTGATGGCAAGGTGTTCGCTGAAATGTATGAAAGTAGTTTCATAGACAAAAATATAATTGTGCAAATAGAAACTTTTTTCCTGATAAACTAATATATATATATATATTTAATGGATGACTTTGACTAAGTAATAATAAAGAGCAGCCAATAAGAGCGGAGAATTGATGGGACCTGATGTTAGATCTTAGAACCCAAGGAGTGGCACGATAGAAGGCCAAGAGAACATTTCTACTAGGCAAAAGGTGCCTACATTGAAGATGCTCATATATAACAGGTTTTATTTTATTCTTTAGATTTTTTATATATTATCCTCTTTGTGGCATACATGTTTTGTTGAGATTACAATTTTTCTCAAATGTGGAAAAAGTATGATTGAGTGAGTGAGTGAAAAAACGTTTGACCGGTAGTGTAGATGGTTGGGGTTACGGACAGGGCAGAGCGTTCACAATCTGCCACACACGGTTTTGTTGCTCAGTTTATTTCCGACATGATGAGACGGCCGACAGCGGGCGCCCGAAGGATTAAACAGATTTACACAAAGACCGCCATCTCCAGAAGTCCTGCCCGGGTGCCGTTAGAACGGCGAAGCCTCCAGCAGCGTCTCCGCGGCGACCGGTCACTGGGATGACCGCGAGAGATGAATCTTGAGGGATTTGTGATCAGGCGGGACTCGGGGCAGCCGCGGGGGTCAGAGGCCGGGGGACCCCGCTGGTCTCTGTGCGACGCTGATAAGAGTTTGTTTGTCTTCCTGTGGATGGTTAGACCTCAGTCTGCGGCCGAGGAAACGCTCAGACAATAGGTGTGCGGAGCAGCCCTTGACCTCTCTCTCTTCCTCTCTCTCTCTCTCTCTCTCTCTCTCTCACTCTCTCTCTCTCTCTTCCTCTCTCTCTCTCTCTCGCTCTCTCTCGACCCGGCTCGGCCCACCTCACCGTTTCACCGCCTCTCTTCCGTCCTGGCCTGCAAAACACTTTCATTTGAAGAACGAGAGGAAAAAGAGTCCTGTTTGGTCAATAGTTGAAAAGTCTTCACTGTCTTCCTCTTAATTCAGATGCAGAATTGATGTTTAAATATTCACTGGATTATACTGCAGACCCGGTTAAAAAATGTACAATTGAAATGATTTAAACAATGAGACATTTTTATAGTCTGTGACTGTAAACTGACTGAATGAACACAAACAATAGTGATAAAAGTTTCAGATGATCTGTTCATATTTGCTGAGGAAACCAATCAAGAGGCCAAAATATCTGCTTCCTGGAATCTATTTCTGTCACCGTGATGTGATGTGATGTGATGTGAGTAAAGCTCCACACATTTCATCTCTAAACTAGCATGATATTCATAACTGTGATTATTGTGCTCACATTAAACACACTGTTTGATTATATAGCCAATAATTCAGTGCCAGTATTGGGTTGACATGTTAACAGTTATTGGTGGTTTTACACCGAAAATGAAAATTCTGTTATCATTTACTCACCCTCAAGTTGTAAAAAAATAGATTGTATCTTTTTCTTTGTTCTGTTGAACTCAAAATGAGATATTTTGAAGAATGTAGGCAAGCCAACGGTTCTGGGGGACCTTTGACTACCATTTAAAGTGACAGTTCACCGAACAGTATAATCTACTCATCAAAAACAAGCAAACTGTACTCAAAACTGTGAAAAAGTTCATTTATCTTTTAACTATTTTAATATTTTGAGTTCCAGGGACACAAAAATAACAAGTCACTTAACTAAAAATTTTTTTATTATATCTTCCAATGACGTCAGAGCGATTCTCAGCATACTTTGTGTGGACTGGATAATGGAAGTAAATCTTGAAATAAAGTGTTATTTTATGTATTTATATCAAAATTACAATGGGAGGAGGCTTGTAAATGTTTAGTATTCTGTTCTATTCTGTTATTTAAAGAGTGTTGTGACATTAGTGATTTTAAGGAGGTAACCATTGTGCAGACGAGTAGAGCATTTGCTTGATTTCAAACTTGATCTAAAGGCATTACATTGATAATGCTACAGCTGTTGTTCCTTCATGACAACATTGATAAATGAAACTCAAGTAAATGTAAAATGAAGTTTATTCAAAATGAATTATTTTCAGTTTACTATACTCATGTGTTTAGTGTTCTTTACTCAAAAGAATTGAGTTATCAAGTTAAAAGTTTTGTGGTAATAAGTTTCCACAAATGTTTTGAGTTATCTTAACTTAACGGGGTTTACAGTGCAAAAGTGAAAATTCTGTCATCATTCACTCAGCCTCATGTCATTTCATACCTGTATAAATGATGAACACAGAGAAAGATATTTGGAAGAATGTTAGTCATTTTCAGTTCTGGGACATCATTGACTACTATAGTAGAAAAATTTAAAAGGGTCTTCAAAGGTGCTCCAGAACTGTTTGCTTTCCTTAATTCTTCTAAATATGTCATTTTGATTACAAACTCTCTCTCTCTCTCTCTCTCTCACTCACTGTTGTAAGCCGTCATATGATCAGTCGTGTGGACATCGTGTGTGGTGATGAAGTCTAAGAGTCGAGCGGTTATTAAACTACAGAATAGTTTTCTCAGGTCACACAGATGCCGGCTCAAACTGATCTCCGTTTGTAAAGATTGGTGTTGTAAAGCCTTAATTCCAGATGTCAGGGAAGTGACCTACACTCATAATTACATTAAAGCATTTTAAAATGGCCCGATGGAATCGACTGTTTGTATGTTTTATCATTTCAAATCCCATCAGGTCCAGATGCTTTTTTTGCTTTAAGGTTTTTGATTTTGTCTTCAAGTTCTTTTTCAGTTATTGGGAAGTCTAATGGGTTTGATTACTTTCATTGCTAATTCTAGTTGTTCTAATTGTTTGATTTTGCTCACGGTTTGTGTCTGTACTTGATTCTTTTCAGTGTGATTCTTTGATCCCCAAAACAAGATGAATTGGCTTTTAATACCAGCTTATAAACCAAAGGCACTCACACACCAAGCCTGTTTACAGATGATGCTTTGGTTTGTTTGCTATTCTTTCTGGCAGGAGTGGAAATGTTTTTTAGGGAGTGATTCATGTGAAGGAAACAGATTTCTGCAGGTTAAAGAGGAGCGTGACACCGGACGTGATCTCTGCTGCCGCTTCAGATTGTTTTCAGCTTCAACACATCAGGTTTATTTCAGATGTTCTGAGTGATGTTCAGTGAAGACGTCTCTCATAAATACACTATAAATATAATGTACCCGTCACTGCATTTACAAAACACGAAGAGAGAAACTTCTTTCATTGTGAGCGCTTCTGTTTATTCAGTGGAGAATGTCATTGCTCAGATTGCTCAGACATTTGATGTTAAGTCTCATTTAAGTCTCAGATGTTTCCCCTAATCGCATGAAGAGTCTGGAGGTGTAAATGAATGTCGATTGTGGATTTGAGTCAATGTGATGAGAATGTTTGAGTTGATGTTGAGATCTTCACTCACATTGACACATTGTTGACATCTCTTCTCAAACTCTGATTGTTTTTCTCAGGAGACACGGATGCTCTCCGTTTCATCTCATTGGTACAGTATAGGTGAGAAATAACGGAGATCTCTTTTATAAGCACTTGTGTTGTGTTGAGGCGTGCAGTGGTGATGATGAGGATCAGGACTGAATGGAGTTTGTGTTAGATGATGATGGTAATGAACAGTCCACACATCAGTGTATTATTGCACAATCGTGTGTATCTTCAGATTGTGTTGTGGTGTTGTGTGTTTTTCAGCTGTATGAAATGGAATATTCTTCATTCCTGACAGCCGAGCACCCTGACAGTTCACAAAGCTGTGATGATTTATTTGAATCTACTCTCCAAAAATTGAAAATTAGAATTTTTCATCTGAGATCCACAGTTTCTCTGAGCTGGCGACGATAGAAATGCAATTCATCTGTGTGTGTGTGTGTGTGTGTGTGCATGTTTGCCAAAATAAGGCAATTCCACCACAGTGATGCTCTCACACACACACGCACGCACGCACGCACGCACGCACACACACAGAAACAGTAAATGAGTCCCTGTGAAGGCTAGGTGATGGATGAGACGGATGTTAGTTTTATCTCAGACGGAGGGAAATGCTTCCCTGGTGTTCTAGACCAGTTGAAGATCTTCAGCTTGAAACATTTCTTTGCATGGGAAAGAGCCATCCATGCTTCAGATGTGTGAGGAGATAAAACACACGCACACACAGCTCATAACAGCTCATTAAACACAGAAACGCTTAGTGAAAGCTCTGGCATTTCCGGGTCACTTCTGTGGGTCAGCAGCACCAGCATCATTTATAACCTGTGTGTGCGTGTGTGCCCGTGTGTGTGTGTGTGTGTGTGCGTGTGTGTGTGTGTGTGTGTGTGTGTGCGTGTGTGTGTGTGAGACATGATTCAGCTGCTCCAGACCCATGGTGGAGACTCGTGTGAGACTTTCAAAACGATAAAACACACAGATACACACACCAGTGCCAAGAACCACTTTGTCTTGATCCGTGATGTTTCGGATTTTTAATAATCATGCTTTAGTTTTACTGAATATTGAAAAGCATCAACAGCCAAAACCACAATTCTGTCATCATTTATTTTCTCTGGTGTGTTTGTAAATCTGTATGCGAGTTTTTCTTCAATGGAACACGAGAAGATATTTTGAGAAATGTCTCAGTGGTTTTGTGTTCATACAATGGAAGTCAATGGAGTGCTGAAGACAGAAACTCAAATGACATGACATGAAGAAACGATGACAGAATTCAAAATTTAGGCTGAACTGTACCTTTAAACGGCACATTATTCAGACTGACAATGTGACAATGAGTTTGTTTCTTGAGTTTGGTCTGGTGAGTGGAGACTGTCGTCACTGTGAGCTTTACGTCTAAACACAGCACTTCCTGTTGTCCCACAGTTTCCTGTTTGACCTCCTGTGCTCTCCACTGTTCATGAAGCAACACGTTTACCTTTTTCATCATTCCACCGTCTCAGAACACAATCATTCAAGTTACAAGTGTAACGAAAACATTCAAATTAAACCATAAAACTGGGCTGGGCGATATATATCGCGATTCACGCTAATTCTACATCTTTTCTTCTGTGAACGACAGCTCTTTGATCAGTAGGAAGTGCTGCTCGATCTAAAATCACTACGAGATTGAGTCGTTTATAACCTGCATTTGAAAAAGCAACACTCATCATACACCTTCACTATAAATATACTTTATTATCATGAAGATACCTGAGAAGGCTTGAAGAACAGCGATAGAATATCACCACTGGCATTTCCTGGAACTAACGTTCCTCTTCTGTTTCTGCCCGAGAGCGCCCTCTGGCTTTCGGATGTGGCGGCATTTAACCGTAAGTCACTGAGAGCATAAGAATCGCACGATAAAACAAATTTTTATTTGAATTTACAGAAAGGTTTTCTTGTCATTTTATCAGTCAGCTTCTTCAGGTCTCACCCTCAGCACCTCTATTCTGACCTCTTTTTGATAAAGTTGGTCTTATAATAAAATAAATTCATTTGTAAATATTTCAGCATCAGCGTTTTCAACTCACAGCAACCCGTTTTGGTGCATGTCTCTTTAAATGATAATGAGTTACAGTGAACCCCACCCCCTTCTGTCCGGCGTGTCAACACAACACAAGTGCAGTGGCAATGGTTTAGCTAAATTATGTTGCCTGAACTCCTCTGTGGTTAATTTCGTCTTAAACGTCTCAAATCCTTCGTCCGGAGACTAAAAAATCAGTCACAGCAAACAGCTAATGCGCTCACGTTGTGCGTGTATGCTTACCTAATATCCACGGCAGATCTCAGCGGAATTACATGGATTTTAGCACTTGTCATTGACAAGTTATAACGTTACACACACAACGTGAGAGCTAGTTTGCTGTGACAGATTTTTCAGCCTAAGCACGAATGATTTGAGACGTTTAAAACGAAACTAACCCCAGTGTTCACCCGTTCATTAGCAAAACAAACAGCTTGCCGCAGCTGAACATATTAACGCACATAATGTATTAACATTCATTCAGCTAAACTCCACGTGTCCATCTGCACTTATGTACAGTAAGTTTAACACTGGCTTTGAATGTTCTATTTAGCCCGTGACTGACTTAGCTCCCTTCGCTATCATATGCTAACGTTATCCTCCTATATATACGGTACATTTACAACAATTCAGACTGTTGATAAATATGACTTACATTGGCAGTTTTGTCTCGTTCAGTCGGTCTCGATACCTCTTAAGGAACAACTCTGAAGCTAATCCTGCTTGTACTGTCCCAGGTTGATAAGCACTCCGGTTTGAAGTGATTCGCGCAAACAAGCAGGTTTTTACTTATGGTTTCTGATGGATTTCTACTAAAAATAAAATAAATCCACTCCTGTCTCTTCCGAGGTTTGGACTCTGTGCAGCGACTACATTGCATGTTGTCCACGAACTTTAGCCATGGCGTCACGTACAACGCTGTCGCTTGTGAAAACAACAATGGCGGAGCACGGTGGGTGGAACTGTGTAGATTAAGGGGCGGTAACATTATAATAAAATCCTACTTTTACGTCACATCAGGAGCGAAATCTGAACGGCTGGATTTCTCACATGCTTGCAGGGAAAGGCACACCAAAACAAACTTACTGGGTTCTTATTTTCATGTTTTCTGGGTTGCTAGATGCACCGGGGACCCGATTATAAACACAGAAAAACTTTGACTTTCGTGCAATGGGTCCTTTAACATCTGCGTTAAATCTGTTTAGATGGCGGTGCTGTGTGTGAACTGAAGGATGTACCGGCAAATGGAAACGATTGGATCGCGGTGCAGGAGACGCCTCTGGGATGCTGGACAGATTTCATCAGACCGGACGGAGCAGAAGTTCACGTCATCAGTCTGGTAAAGAAAAACGAACCTATTAACACAATGCTGTTTATATTCATATATCGCTGCTGTCCTTCTGAAACCTCGTATCTCCATTTTTTTTGCCATTATTAGTCACGCTGTCGCTGGGTTTTGCAAAAATCTCACCAATGAAAAGGGTTAAAAAGTGCTCGTCAACTTGGACAACACAGTATTCAGTCATTTAAAAAGAACAGTGTTTTTTTCCATTTCCTGAAAAACAGCAAATTTAGACATCCGAGGTTTTGGAAGGACAGCGATGATTTATAGTTTTATTTAATGAAACCTTCACCGTTGACCTTATAGAAAAGAGGACGTTCACGTGTGCGCACACATATGTTTCACATGTGATACCTTGAGTTTTACATTAGAATCATTGACATCTTTGTGCTTTTTCTGATACCATAACCGCTGAATATCATTCAAATGTACATTCACCGTGGTTTTACTATAGTAAAAGTGTAAGAACCATGTTATTTTACTCAGATTGATTACTATCATTGATTAGTATTGATTACTACAGAGACCATAGCTTGTCTACAGTTTAAAACCACACTTCATTTTCATACCAGACTGCATTTACATTGATTCATGTAGCAGACGCTTTTATCCAAAGCGACTTACAAGTTGGGTAAACAATGAAAGCTACTGGGACAACAAAAACGTGTCTCACAAAGCCTACTACAGTGTACAGAGCGAAGTTTTAAAGATTTTTTTATTTATATATATATGATAGAGTAGAAAAGAGATAGAAGTCAGGACTGTTGGGTCAGGTGCTGACGGAGGAGATGTGTTTTCAGCCCGTTCTTAAAGATGGCCACAGAATCTGATCTGATCTGATCTTGTAGCAGCGGGCAGATCACAGAGAAGTTCATGAGAGCGATTTTGACCGTTTTGGGACAGCTGGAGTTTTTCTCATTATAATAACAGTTCACCAATATAATGTTTTTGTATCAATATTTGTGAATGATCCATGGAATACCCTATTAATACCACAGTAAACAAAGACAGAATGATGTCATTGGACGTCTTAAACTCACACAGACTGAATTTCGTGCTCTGGTGATCAAACACAATGAACAGCAGATGAGCAGCTCCTCTAGATTTCCCATGATGCTCTCTGTTGAGTACACGAGAAGCGTCAGGAGGAGACTCCGGTTCCCCTGCAGGAGGTTGAGAAAGACCAACCCAGATCGTTAGTCGACATTACCCATGATGCAACGGGACAGTGTTGTGCAACATTCATGATGTTCAGAGGCTTTTACAGACGTGATTCATTCAAACAAACACAGTTTCACATTTTTAATGCATTTGAGTTCAAATGGATTTTTGATTGGCTGTCAATGTTTTATTGTTCATCACATAATTATGACGTGAAAGTTTATTCAGTGGTGATAAGAGGTTCAATTTCTTTCATGCTTTTGAGGAATCGCACACACACACACACACACACACACACACACACACATGCGTGTGATGTGTTGACGTGAGTTGTGTTGCTGTGGGCGGGGTTTGGTGCGTTCATTGATGTCATCCTCTGGCCATGTTCCTGGCATGTTGGCTAAGAGCCGAGTCTGGACTACTGGAGCCGTCCGGGGTTAAGCAGAGAGCCAAAGAATAACGGGAAGCTGTTATGCATCAGCAAAGACCCCCAAAAAAGTGCTGTTGAGAAAAAAATGAGCAAAAGAAAACAATTGTATCTTGAAAGTACAGGAACAAAAATAGCAAGGGCAAGTGTTCAGGCGGTGCGGTGAACATTGTTTGACCCACATGAGTGACCCTGCGTTTCTGTTAACACCCGACGGGATTCTTTCCTCCAACACACACTTTACATCGTAAATATAGACACCAGACCCGGAAACACAACTAAAGACAATACGACAAATCCTCAAACTGCACAAAACACGACACACATCTTCACATTCAGATTGGTCTCGTCTGCAATCAAAGTCAATCTTTCATCAAGATCTCAATATCAACTCAAACATATCTCATCAAATCCACAATTTGTGAGTGTGTGTGTGTGGGCAGGGTAAACCCTACGGTACGGGGACAAAATGTCCCCACAAAGATGGCAATATACAAAACCCTTGTCCTTGAGGGGACATTTTTTTGTCCCCATGAGGAAACGAGCTTATAAATCACACAGAATGAACTTTTGTGAAAATGTAAAAGAGCAGACAGTTGTGTGTGATTGTTAGGGTTAGGGGGAGGGAATATGAGATACAGTTTGTACAGTATAAAAACCATTGCGTCTATGGAATGTCCCCATAAAACATGGAAACCCAACATGTGTGTGCGTGTGTGTGTAGTGTAGTCTAGTGTGTGTTTCCCAGTTGTGATGTGTACAAGCATAATAAAAACAGCGGCACTTACGTCACTGAAAGATTGATTGATATATGAGGTTTAGTTTTGACTGACAGGGTTTATTGATGAATAAAGTCACGTGACTGCTGCAGAAGTTCAGCATGTGTCCTCATTCACACACAGCACTGATAAATACTGTATGAGCTGAAATCTCATCTTCATGAAGTGTAGTTATGATATTTCTGTAGTTGTCTCAGTTGAATGTTCACATTGACGTCATGACACTGATTGTTAATGCTCTTGTGTAAGATATGTCTTGACGTGATGGATTCTATGTGATCGTCCAGAGAGCAGTTGTCAAGATTTGTTTTGTGTAGTCGCAAGTGAATGTTGATGTTGTGTTTGGGAGGTTCTGGTGGTTTGGCTCCGTCCTCTGATGGACTCCAGATGGAAACGTTTCCTCACAATTGACATGAAAATCACACAGATTTCACCCTGAGAACCTCAGATGTTTAAAGCTGTTTTACTCACAACAAAACATGAAACAATGTTTGATAATTCTGTCTGATATACACCAGATCATGCCATGTGATTTGATTTCTCACCTACAGAAGAGCAAACACGCTAAACAATACAAAGATTGTTCAAATCGCCCTTCTGGAGGCTCGTGTGTTTGTTTGTGAGGTTTCCTTTGTGCGGTTCTGATGAAAACATTCTGAAGAAAGAAAGAAATAGAGTGCTACAGATTGTGAAGGTCAAATAATCTGGATTTGGCAGAATGTTTATAGATCTGTGTGTATTTACCGTGGTAAATGAGGTTCAGCGGTGTTTTCTGTCAGAGCAGATGTGCTGCATTTCTTTCTTTGCTAATCACAGGAAAAGTGCTCGTGGGAATTTCTGACACTTGAATCTCATTGTGTGTGATTTACTTCAACTGAGACCACAACAACACTCAAACAACAGCACACGCACACACGCACGCACGCACACACACATGTTGGGTTTCCATGTTTTATGGGGACATTCCATAGACACAATGGTTTTTATACTGTACAAACTGTATCTCATATTCCCTCCCCCTAACCCTAACAATCACACACAACTGTCTGCTCTTTTACATTTTCACAAAAGTTCATTCTGTATGATTTATAAGCTTGTTTCCTCATGGAGACCAAAAAATGTCCCCTCAAGGACAAGGGTTTTGGATATTGCCATCTTTGTGGGGACATTTTGTCCCCGTACCGTAGGGTTTACCCTTCCCCCCGCCCACACACACACACACACATGCACGCACACACACACACGCACACACACACACACACACACACACACGCACACACACTGATGGTGACCAGAACTTTGTTTCACAATTGAGGGGAAACATATACACAACATATAAAATGGTCATTAGATGAGGAGTCTGACATCAAACTGATCAAGTTATTGTTTAAGGCGGGACACTTAATGTACTGTTCAATTTTGAGATGTTGATCTATTTTCCTTTCATGTCTTCTTTTGCTCTAATGGAAAGAACAGGTGTTTGTTTTAAGCCTTCTATACCCTCGTCTGTTTGCTTCTGTAGATTTCTTCTAAATTAACCCAAAACAAGCTGCATATACTGTATATCTGCATATGTAAACATAACATTTCAAGGGAAAAGACTCTTGATGTAAGTCATATTAACTAATAACTGCTTTAGTTCTTTTGTTTATCCTGTTCATCTGCATTGCCTGACAAATGTATGCAAGTTAACACATTTTAATGACTTAACACCTGGTTTACATATCAATGAGGCGACTCTGATGACGTTATTAATTTGACTGTGTTCAGCCGTCGTTTCTCCATCAAGTTAGCATGTTACTTATGCCAATGACTTTACACTTGAGCTAACTCATTAGCTCATAAGTGATGGATGTTAGCAAAACAATACTTGCGGTTTGTCTTTTGGATAATTAGCTGTGAATTGGAGGCACGTGGCCGTCTGTTCATCACCAGTCACCTCCACACAAGACAAACGCTTCTGGAGAGGAGGGACGGCTTCACTTCTGCGGCTCTCTGCCTGATGTGCCAAACCATGTTGTGCTATACGGGCATCGGAACTCTCAACATGTCTCAACATGACATGATATTTTCTATTTGTTTGACAGGGAAAGCTGTGCACAAACAGAAACACACATATATATTATTTATTTAAAAAAAAAACTCCCCAGAAAAAAGGGCACTTTCGCTGGAGGAAGAAAAAGGGCCTGGGCACAAGCCCCCAAGGCCCACCTCTGCACGCGCCTGGTGTAGAGCTGCGATGAAACTGAGATCTGGACCTTAACCAACACGAGAACCCTGAAAAACTTTCCTGACAGAAGAAGTAAACACCCGGATGACACGTGGCTGAGGGAATTAGCATGACATTTGATTTTGGAACTACTCCTGTAATCTAAATGTTTGTGTTAATGTCATACAGACACTTAAAGAATTTCATCTACATGACGTTTTGTACATCAGAGCCCTGGACGTTTAGTTCTATAGCACACGCATGTACACGTGTTCATATAGTTTAAAATGTTGTTGTCAACCGCACTGTCATGTATTTTTAGTAGATTTGTTTGAAACGCATGATTAATGAAGTTGTGAAACTGTGTTTTTCAGTCTTTTTCACAGGAGTTGCCTATTTTCAGTCTGAATGTGAGTGCGGTGAAGTCATCGGTGTTGATTCTGACGTCCAGCAGCTCACAGACCATCAGTGTTCTGCTCTCTGATGATCCAACACTTCACATCTATGTGAGTATACAACATCACACATAATCTGTTCACATTCACGTCTTTAACCGCACGTGTGTGTTTGTTTTAGTCAATCCTGAGAGCGAATTCACAAACGCACTTAACAGTCAAGTGTAAAGAGAAAGAGAATGAAGGTTTGTGAGGAGGTGAAAGTTCATCTCCAGCCGCTGCTGTTGTGTTGGGATGGTTTGATGCTATCACCAGGGCCGGCTCGTGGGGCTGTGGGGCCCTAGGAGAGACCATGAAAATGGGCCCCACTGGTATAAAAACGGGCATAGGACCGCAATTTGACAAGTGAAAACACACAAAATTGACAATTTATCAATTTAAGTGTAAAAGTGTATATTAAGTGCAACATACAGTATTAAACAAAGTTGTTATAGTTCAACTGTAACAGAACTGCAGCATGTATAAATACAAACATATAAACAGATTTAAACCAAGATAAGTGAAGACAAGGAATTTAACCTTACAATAGTCAATTGTATAGAATTTAACCACGGTTTACTATAGTAAATGATCATAGTATCTTTTCATGTCGGTTGAATTATAGAGTGTGATTTTTTTATTAGCGTACGCATTAAACAATGTAAAGCAGATCGTACCTTTATTTTGAGCTTGCTTTTCTTCCTCTGCTTTTCTCTTTTTAGCTCCTGAAAAGTACAGTTTTAGTGCCATAGTTTGCCTAAGCCCACCACCGCAACCTCACTAAAATAAGTCATTCCTTCTATATGTCTTAATCAATTAAGATGATGCGCATTTCTTGATGTAACGTGAACATTACATGGCGTTGTAATGACATACTACATTACCCATGATCTCGAACACTCCTAGCATGCGCAATGAGACGTATTTGACATCACCTAACACACCTCCGCAGTCGCGTCACAAACACTATCCAGGTTAGCCCACTCTGCTCCTATTTTATCTTCTAATGTTTTCTGTCTTTATTTATTTGGATGTTTTGTATTTATTGTCATTTTACTGTCGATTGTTGTGTGGAGAGTTGATCCTGATATTAAATCCCTGTGGGCGTTTCTGTGATTCCTGTCAGTCAGTAAGGTCCCTGCTCATGTAGCGCTCAATTCCGCCTGATCTCGTCTGCTCGCTTGGTGAAATAGCAAAATTCTTTTGGGGTTTTGGAGGCCCCGTGTTGTCGTGGGGTCCCAAGCAATTGCCTGTTGGACGGTGCTGATCACACACACACACACGCGCACACGCACACACCCCAGAATGAACTTCAACACAGACATTTAGACAAATGTATGGCATAACTATAAATCATTATTAAATATAATTTCATACAAGTTTACTCTTGTGTGTTGGAGCAAAGAGATCTTTTATCTACTTTTGCTGAATTTTGTTTAGTTAAAATGATGGATTGCAGCTCTTTAAAAAACTCTCCACAAGAATTTCCATGAATGAATTGCTGAATTGTAAAGATCACACATTTTCTTCTCATAATCATGTTTTTCTGTCTTTTTTACATGAAGCCTGTGCTGTGAATGTATATGTACAGTATTTGCTGTGATAAGATTCTCATCATCAGATTTAGTCATATTCCTAATAAACATCGCGTCATGTATGTTTTCCGTCTGTTTCACAGGTGACAACTGGAACTTCAATCCAATTTTTCCTGCCGACCAGAAGAGAGGTCGTTCAGACACAAGGCGCTCCGGCGACAGGTGTGGACTCTGAGCTGGTGAAATGGGCGAGAGAAGAGTTCGGTGGAGTCACGTCCTTCACCTCAGCACGAGACCCTCAGAGCATCACTTTAACAGGGACTAAAGGTGACATCACACAAACCCAATGATAGACACGAATGCATTCTAAGGTTAAAGATGGGAATGTTGTTCAGGAACGGGACTGCCGTCTCACTGCCATCTTCAGCCTGAAGTGCCATCAGAGAAACTCTTCATTCATCAGAAAGAGCTCATGGCATCCAGTCATCTGAAATCCTGTTACACAAAACATCCTGGAGAAGAGCTTCACATTATTAATATTCCTGATGATGTCATCATAAGGTACATCTAACCCTTTAATGTCCTTCTGCATTCCTGACATCATGCCACGAGAAACTCACGGTGACACCACATGTTCAGGTGTTAACATTCTTGAAACAAGATATGCTAACTACACAAGCAAAATGATTCAATATTTCATATCTTGTGTTCAGAAGAGTCGAAAGCATGTGTGTTTTATTTCCCCTTAGCAAACATGTTTGTTTCTCATTTAGAGGAAAAATGCTGTAAAGAAGACCCGTGTGTTTGTTTCTGAAGTGAATACATCTTGTTTTATTGATGTTAAATGTATGGGATGTATATGTTTTTGCAGCGTATGAATGCATGCTGCGCAATGCCAAGGACAGAAATGTTTCTTTATACAGAAAACCTTTTCAGTTTTAACCAATATCTGTGTGTGTGTTTTGTTCTAGACAAGTGTCTGTGAACTTACCATCAGCATGTAAGATTGTCCTGAGAGGTCCGCCAGACACCGAGTGGAAGATCCACACCGATCAAGAAGTGAAGTTCATGGTGAGAAAGAGCTGACGGGAATATAATGCACACAAACACACGCACACACGCACGTTCGTTCAGGTTTAGGTCCCCACCGGGATATACAAACATGAACGCACGCACACACACAGATTCAGAGATGATAACACGTGATGATGATGTGTGTGTGTGTTTCAGTCTAATAATGTGGTGATGTTTAAGAGCTTCCGGGTGTCACCGCACAGTGATCTGTCAGATGATGATGATCTCATACAGAAGGTCTTCTCACACTTTAACACAACATCCATCAGCAGTTACACTGAGATTCATCTCAACATCACAGCCGTACGAGTGTGGATCAAGACCAACAGCACATCTACAGGTGATAAATACACAACAGAGTTTCCGTTCCGTTTGAACTTGATTTGAAGAGTATCTCTGTGTTTAGATGAGGAGTCAGTAGAAGAAGAGCTGAGCAAGTCATCACCCGGTTCTTCATCCGTTCCTATCGAGATGCAGTTATTCTCTTCTCCAGACTACAGATCTCCTCTGGATGACAGCAGTAAAGTTCAGAGTGATAAGAGACTTTACGCAGAGGTACAACACCATCACTTCACATCAACATTGAACTGTCATTCAGATTCCTGCTTCTGCACTTTTAAGGCTGTGTTCACATTTGACGTCTCTTTGACAAGAAAAAGTTGAGAATGGTGCTTTTTGAGTACAAAGAAGATCGCAGAGTTGTGGTTACACATAGCAGCCGGCAAAGACTTCAGAGGCAGTGTTTTTGCGCGAAGGCAGCTCAGCTTCATAGGCAGCGTGACAGAAGTCTATTTGAATTATAAACAGAGAGCGTCTTTGCCATAACCAATCACATATTTAAAATATTGAAAGTGAAAATTAAACTTTCATTTATACAAAACTATGCTCCAACCAGCTTGATCCTGCTCGACCAATCACCTTTCTCGCATGTTGTTATGGAAATAAGAGGTCTCGCTACTCGCTTGTCATTGGTTAGCTGTGAAAAAAGGTGCTTGACATAGGGCGTTTTTTTTTCAGAAAAGTTTAGCTTTTTTCAACGTCAAAAGACGCTCTGAGCTGTAGCAAAAGATGCCGGGCTGGCATTTAAAAAAGTGCTCAGGACTTTTTTGAAAACACTGTTTACGCCATAGGATTACAATGTAAAACAGACGCTAGCAGCTTCGAAAACGAAGTCAAGTGTGAACACGGCCTAAGACGTCTTTTATCATGTCAGTGATCTCTGTTTCACTTGAATTGGTTGGGTAACATCCACGTGACTGAGTATTCTCCTCCATCATACTGAGATACTTGTCGTTACCTGCTGTTGTTCGGTCATTTGATAGTGTTGTGTGATTGGACGGATTCAATATGGTTGTCCACTGCACAATGTTGACATTTTCCTTTGCGCTGGAA
This sequence comes from Triplophysa rosa, assembly GCF_024868665.1. Taxonomy (NCBI): domain Eukaryota; kingdom Metazoa; phylum Chordata; class Actinopteri; order Cypriniformes; family Nemacheilidae; genus Triplophysa; species Triplophysa rosa. Next base: position 847,867 of record NC_079891.1, read on the forward strand.
GGAACTGAAGAAATAAATGCACGATACGGGTTTATGATCAAGGAGCTGTTGAGAAAGTTGTTGGTTGAACAGGTCCTTTAGTGTTATATCAGCACAAACAATAATAATGATAAGACCCGTGTGCTATATCACATGGCTTCCTACGATCAGTTGTAATGTGTGGCTCTGTTGGCGTTCTTCTTGAATCAGATCTCCAGTCAGCCGTTAGGAGAGATCTCTTTCAGGATCAGAGTCAGCAGATGTTGGGTTCGCTCCGTGCCGCTGGTGAGGAATATTTCCTTCAAAGAAGACACCTGTTTCCTTCCAGACTGTCCGAAGAGACTCAGTTTCTCTCTAGAGCTTCTTCAGGACGTGCCGTCCAGCTCGTGGGATCTGGAGTGTGCCGTCAGACTCTGTCATGACCTGGCAAAGGTTTGTTTTTCAGAAACATCTTCACTTTCATTCGATTGATAAACTCCTCTTTCATTCTGCTGTGTTGAGTTTTCAGATTTGCTTGAATGAAACGCAGGTGAAGAGGAACGTGCAGGTCATCAGATCTTCTATACCCAGCCCAAGTCAGTTCAGTGCTCTTCACAACATAACCAGCTCTTTCTGCGACAACATGCGTGATGTCATGATAAACACCTTACATTTAAACCTGAAATCTATCATCATTATCTCGGGTCGAAAACACACAGTTGCTGGTTATTTGCAGTTATCTTTTGTAAATGGGTCAAAGACGAATTTAAGCATAAAAACAATAAGTGTAATACGGCTTTAAATCGTTGTTGTTAAAAAACATTTTTATTGCACTTTTGTTTTTCTGAGCAATAAATAAATATCATACATTTTCCCCTGATTTACAGAAGACGGCCACTAAAATGTCATTCAGAGTAACGATCTTATTTACAACAAAAATCAATTCATGACATATTAAAAGACTTAATTACGTTCACCCCAAATGCTAATTAGTTGTAATTTTACATAAAAAAAAAAAGAAATTGCCACTATCCTTTGTCAATAAGAGTTTTTTACTCATTTAAAGCCCAATAAAATGTAATATGCTCCCTTATTCTTTTATTTATTTGATATGTACAAGTCAGAATAACATGGAGTCGTTTAGCAGACGCTTTTATCCAAAGCGACTTACAGACGAGGGAAACAATGGAAGCAGTTGGAGCAACGTAAGCGCAACAAAAAGTGCAGATCAACTGGTCTCATGTAGCCCACCACAGTATACAGAGCTTTTTAGGCTTTTATTCTGTTTTTTAGGATAGATAGAAGTCAGAAGTCAATACGCATGTTGTTTGAACATGTACATAAATATTGTGTTACACTGAATGACAATGTAACATAACTTAGACATTTCACTTACATTTAATGAGCTTTCTATGGACCTGAAATCACTTTTGTGAAGTTCTTCTGATGCGGACATCTTAACGCCTTTGACCCATAGATGTGTAGAAATCTGAAGATATCAATCATTATTATAATCTTATTGTTGTGAATCGAGGTGAGCAGACAGTTTTTGTTTCTTTTAATCCATGATGGATTGGGGCGTTCCAACATTGGGCGATTTCTGCCGATTCTGTTGAGTAATGTACATGTGTCTTGAGCTGATGTTGACCCGTGTGTGTGTCAATCACAGAGAAGGAATGTCCAGTGCATCCTGACCCCTTTGATAACCCTGAGGTCATCCTCTGGTTCAGCGTCCAGCATCATTCAACAATAGATCTGTGAAATATTTGCATTGTTCCGTTAGATTGGATGTGACGCTGTCAGTGGACACGTCGACGAGGTCACAGAGGAGGACGGGGGGGGGGGGGTTAGGAAGCTGACCTCATGGCCCCAATCAGAAATAATGAGCCAGCGGGGGATTTATTGTGTCCGAGGTCTGGTATCGCGGGTCACTATTGTCAGCTTCACACAAAGAAGAAAAGGTGTTGTTCTTCAGAGGGGCAGATGAGTCCTCACCGTTATATTGTGACACTGAGTCCTGTTATCCGCTGCTGAAACAATGACCGAGGCTTGACCGGCATCTGACAGAGATCACGGCGGACGCCTCAGAATGTGTTGTGGTGTTCCAGAGGCTCCAGACGGGATGTGAGATCTCGGGACGTCTTTCCTGTTTGAAGAGCCTGGAGTTCATCCACCCGTCCAACGTTTCCGGACTGTGTTTGCTCAGCTCAGACGCACAAATACAAGTCCGCGTCTTTCTGCGGCCCGTACGAATCCGGGAGTGGAACAGTCGAGGTGTTTTCACAAACATTCTTGTGCTCGGACTTTATCACACACACAACACACGATTGAGCTTTTATTATTTTGATGTTTTTTTTCCCTAAAGCTGGAAGTTGGACGTTTTAAACAGAGACACTATAATGCTTTCATCGTTTCTTTTAGAAAAAGGCCTCATGAGATAATGAGCTCATCTTTTATTTGATGTGAAAATGATTGACTTGATTTCATGTTTATGGAAAGTGAGGCGGAGTGCGTTTGACACGTGTGGTGTGTTTCAGAGCAGTGTTTTGAGTTTGGACTCTCGGCCGTTCTGGGAATCGCGTTCGGAGGATTCATGATCGGAGTTCTTCTCACCGGGGCTTTATGGTTCATTAAAATCCGCACAGGTGAGTAACAGACACTCCGCCGCCGTCTCTCTTCTCCTGCACTTCAGTTTCAGCTCGAACAGGCTTTCAGTAAGTAATCATGCAAACTGGGACGATCACGTGTGTTTCAGGTCATCCTGGAGGTCTGGACATGAGATCCACGGCGGCTGAACTCTCAGGTAAACTCTTTGTTTTGATGGTGATCCGTCCGTGTTTATTTGGTGCTCTAATCTTCTCTCTCTGTGTGTGTGTCTGGTGCAGTTCTGTCTCTGTCGGGATGCCCGTGCGGTCTGACCAAACGCCAGCCGGTGTCCACCCATCCGTCAGCGTCTGAGAACAGCAGCGCTAACGCCAGCATCGGCAGCACTCAGAGCACGCCCACCAGCAGCGTGGCATAACGGTCCTGAGACCTTCCTTTACCTCACAGCACCTCCGTCAGTCACCGGCCAGCGGAAGTCATCAGGCCTCCAGAAAAAACACAAGAACCTTGGATACCAGCGACAGGAAAAACAAAGCACAAGCCCTCGGGAACCAACCGGAAATTCATCGCATTCCTCGGTCGAGGAGGCAAAATAAAAGACAAACAGCGGCTGGTCTCCGTGACGCACGCGTTCGCTCTCGAAGCGTCTGATTCATCCATGTGCTCACGACCTACAGTACACGCATGTCTCTCTCACAGCTCTGACTGTCATGAGCGTCTCATTCGTTTGGGGTGTTTTGGGAAGAGGCTACTCTGAGTCAATCAGAGAACTAACAGCTGTGATTCATGTCCGCTTCCCATCAAATTCCTGAACTTGAGTTCAATTGAGTTTCTTTGGGGCTCAGAATAAACCTCCGAGTTCTTTTCCGTGAACTGAAATCGAACACGTTTTCCACTTTCTAAAACATGCTGAGTTGATTCAGACGACGGTCGGGTCAGCGGTTCATTTCTAACCCAACGCTCGCTTTTGTCAACTCAACATCTTTTAGAGTTCAGAATATGAAGATTGGATGTTTGGAGTTCAGTTATGATGTAGCTTATTCATGTATCTGGAGATCTGCGTTTTTCTCTGTGTGAGAGATACACGATAACGTCGATCTAAGGATTGCTTCAATCAACAATGACAATTTTGATCCAAAAGTGACCAAGAGTGCATTCATTTTCTGTATTTTGATCAGTTTGTGTGTTCACTTGGAATTAAACCCACGATCTTTGTGTTGCTAACAAATGTAAATTAATATTATATTTGTTTACACCCTTGTTTCACAAGCAGATTGTCCAGACCGCTTCATACAATCAACAAGAGAATTCTTTAAAAAAGTCATCAAAAAATCATTTTAGACCCAAATGTGTGTGTGTGTAAAATGCCACTTGTGCATTTGTGCAATATCTGTCATATTCTTTTTTTTATGTTCCTATAATTAACCGTGTCTGTATGTTTATAGTTTTATATTGTCATTTTTCTCAACATTTTTCTGAAAGCACTTACTGAATGTATCTTCATCATCATATTCATCCTCTGAAGTATTTTAATCATGAAATCCTGTCAGTTATGTCTCCTAATGTCAATGTAGAGTTTATTTATTGCTTCTGCAGTGATGTTCTGGGAATGTCCTGTTCGGAGAACTCGTGGGTTCTTATGTTCTCATGCTGATGTGCTGGAAAATCAGCTCCGATTCAATTTACACTTGGATAAAAACGGCCCCAATTTAATATCGCATTAGAAAACAAGAACATAGAAGAACTTCAAGGTGTTTCAATTGTTTTTTTTTCTTTATGTAAAATTCTGATCAATTAAATTATGTTAACCCTCATTTTTGTTAAATTGGTAATTTTTCATGTTTTCTGCCTGTGACATTGCTCTCATGTTATTGCATCATATTATTTTCTAAATTAAAGTAGGAAAACAACACCTCTTGATTTGTGTCTTATTGGTTTATCATCATATTCTGCTGTACTGTATCACATTCCACTTCACAACATTTCACCACAAATCAAAGCATTTTCAATTTTAAATACATTTCATTTTATATTTTAAATAAATAAATTATATATATATTGAAATCATTCCTTGTTTCAACTTTTGAAAATGACTGAACTTGTATTGGAGAGAAACACCACAGATTTATAATGATGTTAGATTGTCACACACGTACAGTGATCATGTTTAATAGTCATTTATTTGCTCCTTCATTGCTCAGGAGACTGTAATTGATGAAGATGTTGAAGGTCAAATCATCTGAGAAAAGTTTGAGAATAACTCAATAATATTGACTTCTGATGGCAGACGAGACAAATCTGAGCTCAGTTTGGCACACTGTTGACGTCTCTTCTCAAACTCTCATGACAGACACATTTCTGACATTTTTGTCCCTCAGGAGCAATATTTGGGATGCAAACGTTTCTATTTGCTTTCCATTTAATTTCATTTTTCACTCATCTCACACGTCATCATTATACTGTATGAACATGTAATCGGTGCTCTCAAACGGGTGATTGGTCAGTCTGATCCTCACCGGAACACCTGTATTATTATCAGACACATGATATCAGGAGTTTGATGTGAAGTGCGCCGGATGAGTCTGAAGCTGGAGTTGAGATGATGAGAGAGACAGATTTCTGGGTTCTCACACAACTGTCTGTTTGTTTTGGGGAAGCTGATATCATGTTTGTGTTGAATTCAAGCACAGAACAAAAGTTTCACAGTATATCTGCAAACACATATTTACAGAAGATGACTGACTCTGGGGAGCATCTGTATAGTGTCTTGCAGTCATTCTTCATAGTGTAAAGGCCTATGAGGGTTCTAAACATTGACCAATTTAAACTTTCACATGTGGCGGCAAAATGATATTCAGCTCCATTTGAGAAAAATGTGACACGGACACATTCTGAACGTCATGCTGAGTGTCATTTAGTATGAATAATACAGACAACATTACACTTAATAAATGCTGGACCCAATTAAAATGACAGAAACTTAAATCTTAAATCTCAAACCATTTCTTTGGTTGATGATGTTAACTTGTCATGGCTGTGATATAAACACAATTATCTACAATTATTTAAAAAATATATGCATGCCCTCAAACTGTATTTTAATCTGAATGAATTATGAGATCATCATTGAAATAGGAAATCATAGGACATAATGTAGCTAATAGTTCATTAGTGGAGACATTTTCATCAACCTCAGTGCTGTCTGTCATTATTTCCTATTAATGAGCTTAATTTCACGTGCAAGAGAAACAAGAGGAAAATACGATTCTTTCGGGAATAAAGCAGTAATATTAATCACTTTATAAACGGCGAAGAGATCTGTGATAGGGCGTGAAAGTGCGTAGTCTTCAAATTTACTATTTAAAGTGACCTCACTGTGGAAAAAGAAAGTGATGGGAGATATATACTGTATATATATATATATATATTAAGAGAATGTTTTAAAATATCGTTCTGGAAGACACCTCCTGGTCGTGTTTTGGGCAAATGCCTGCTTGAATCTTACCACTCTGAGGAGTTAAAATCTCTGAATCTCTAAACCCTCTGTAAGAATGTAGTTGTAAATTGTAGTCTGTTGAAACATTGCGAGTATTCGATATTCTTTAACAATGTCCCTTTAACCCCCTCCATCCCTCTTACTGTCCCATTCTGCTCATTTTATTTGATTTCATCATGATTGGCAAACTATTAAAGCTTCTAATCTCAAAAAACACAACAAAAAAGCACCCGATGTGAGGGATTTTCCTGCCCTCATGTGGCGAAAGACTGTATTGACTCTAAACCTTCAAACCTTACTCATAGCAGTATTAAATGTTGCTTATAATATTAGGAAACAACAACAACAACAACAACAAAAAAACGCTTAAAAAGCAATCCGTAGTTTCTGTGGTTAAAATAACCAAATACAAGTTATTCAGCAAATCATTAATCTTCATAAATACATAAAAGAGCACAAAGTAACCCCGATTCTCAACGGAAAACTTATAATAATGATTTTTAATTTGAGCTCTAGGATCTGATTTGGCGGTAAACGTCTTTATGGCTTTGCGCGATGACGTCACGAGAGAGAAGAGGACCCCGGTTATATCACGTGTGTGAGTAAATATCATATACATAAAACGAAGTGGGCCTTATGTAAACCAAACTTTTCACAATTTAATAATGATTTATATATATATATATATATATATCATGACATTGGAACAAATGGAGAACACTGAATAAGTTAACTTTATTTTTTTAAATAGTGTTTGTGGATTGTTCTTACAACAGTCATTTGAAAAGTCAACTTGTGTCGTGCTGAAACAAGAATTTATATCAGCAGGACTTCTGAGAAATGGAGACATCCGAGACGATACGAAGAGACTGACGCAGATGACTTTTCTTCAGCTGAACAGGTAGTTAACAAAGCGTCACATTGATTCATCCGCGCAGAGAAATAGTGCCGAAGAAGTCAAGTTGATTTCTCTAGCGCTTTTTTGTAGTAGAACGTCGTTTCAAATTCAGAAAACACGTCGTTAAACAGACAATAAAACAGACATAGTAATACAAATACAGATGTAGGGGAATAAAGGGAATGTATGTGAATATTTTCTCAGGTTTTCATATAGGACAGATGATCTCACACGATGTACAACTGTGATGTCTGTGTCCTCCAGAGGCCTTACATCTGATCTACATCAACATAAACACACAAGCACACACATGTACACACAAACTGTGTGTTTATTCACTGAAGTGTTTCAATGACATCACGTCTGAGCATACATGTGCCACAACAGTCAGAAGAGATTTAACATTATTTCAGATTTTGAACTCAAGAGAGAGTCTGTCGTGTGTGTGTGTGTGTGTGTGTGTGTGAGTGCGTGTGTGCGTGCGTGTGTGTGTTTTTATAAGTGAAGTGTGTGTGTTTATAAGTGAAGTGTGTGTGTGTGTGTGTGTGCTTATAAGTGAAGTGTGTGTGTGTTTATAAGTGAAGTGTGTGTGTGTGTGTGTGTGCTTATAAGTGAAGTGTGTGTGTGTTTATAAGTGAAGTGTGTGTGTGTGTTGGTACAGATGTGGGTTAGTAGTGTACTGTGTAGTGCTCTCAGACTGAAGTGTTGTACTGATGGTCTAGTGTAGTATGTACACTAAACTGATGCACTCTACAAATAACCTTCACTGTACGGTCATACATGCAGATACACACTCGAGAGCGTCTGAAGTACAACTTTTGTTTTCTTTCTCGACTTCTCTGTTGACATGACATCAGGTGTATGAGTCATGACCTTTGACCCTGTGCTTCTGTTTGTTTGGGTCACAGGCTCATGTCTGCACGTGCTTCCAGAACTTATGTGAAAATTGAAATATGACACAAATGAGAAGAGAAGTATTGATGTTTGAAGTATATGGTGAAGTTTCTTTAATGTTAATTCTTCACATGAGACGTGTTTTTCACCTGAACGTGTGTGAATGCACACAGGTCATGCTTGAGGAAGTGTGTAAACGTTTTCTCATCAACTCTCATGGTTACTGATATTCTCTCTCTCTCTCTGTGTGTGTGTGTGTGTCAGAACTGCATGTGAAAATAAAACACATTCATATTGAGGATTTGCTCAGAGCGACACATATATATTTCATATGCCCTCCAGTAGAGATTAAAATGAAACGGGAGTAAAGTGTCCTGCTGTCTGGATATTCTCTGTTTTAACACACCCTCACTTACTCAAAAATCACTTTGTGCTTGCTGTGTTCATACAGGTATTTTTAATTGTGAGAACAAGGTCTTTGTCTTCAGAACGAAAGTCACCAACTACAAAATAATATTTTAAAATCAAGAACAGAAGTGTCAGAGTAGCCATGTTTACCTGCAACCAAATAATCCACTTGCGATCGGATTGATGGCTTCATGTAAACACTTTAATCAATCCGCTTGAGGACGATACCATTGAAATTTCATGGGGTGGTGTAGACCGAAAGCAACCGATCAAGAGGAAAGAATGAAGCAGGTAAACGCTTGAATCAGAGTATTTACTCAATCGGATTTAAAAATACCTCGCGCACATGCGCAGTGCTGCGCATGTCTTAATTATCTAATGTTTGCGTCAAATACTGAAAATCACACAAAACTTACTACAAGGACATGTTTTATCCACGGAAATGTCACGCACTTTATTAAGGTAACGCTGAACATTCTACAGGGCTCGTGAGTTCTTTCATAACATTACATAAAGCAAACACAGAGCGCCGTGTTATTTGAAAACTTTGGTTTCTTTGCAAATGTGAAAATACTGACTATACTGACTTAAACATCCATCCAGAGACGAAGTTTGAAGTGAGATGTTAGACGCTGGACGCGGTGTTGCCAGGTCCCCTTACGTTTAAAGTACTTGGTCATTCGGGAACTTTTTTAACGGTTGTCGCGGTTGAAAGTGGAATAATGTTGTTCATCAGATGTTGATCATTGGGCTATGCGAGGTCATTTGAGAGTTTTGGGGTTGTTTTGAAGGGTCATTGGACTGGATTTGTTACGCGAATCTGGCAACCCTAGCTGTGCGCTTGCGCAGAAGTTCAGTTCGTAATATATATTTCATGGATATGAAACACATTTTTGAATCGTATTGCAACGTTTAGGGGACATGTAAACAGCACTTTCATAATCTGCAGTCAGATTGAATTCATTGGGATTGATGAAACTGGGTGCATGTAAACATCCAATGAAACACTTCATGTGTTGTGTGCCTCCAGTGACACTGTGCCAATTTATTCTTTGAGCAAATTAATTTAGATTTGATTGTAAAAATATTTGTGAAGTAGTTTTTAGATGACACTGAAATGATTAGATGATTTGAAAACATACAGATTCACTTTTAGCACAGTTGTGTTTGATTTAATGTTTCAAAGTACTGAAGAAGTTCACAGGATTGAGTCCTGACACATAACCATGTTTCACAGTAACAAATGAAATCTTTTTGCATGTGTTTCCTGTCTCATGTGCGCAGTCAACTGCTACAGAATACCCATAATGCACTCTGATACCCACACTTTTTTCATAAGTTATTATAAGTGAATGGAGATCTCTATCGGTGCGTGGGATATATCTTTCCAAAGGGTCCTGCTCATAACTGGCCACTTCAAAGGGCCCTTCGGAATGAAGGATTTCAAAAGGTACAGCCGACGGACACTTCGCGCCTTCATCATTCTTTGTGTGGCGACGGCGCCTCCTTAAGGCAATGGAATGATGACGCAGAAGGGCACTTCAAGAAACACTTGTTTGGTGCCCTACACCCTTCAACCCTTTGAAGCTCTCACTCGGGAGGGTAATCCCTTTGAAGGGCTTAGGGCATAGGGATGAGCCCTTCAAAATGGAACGCAGTCAATGTTGATCATAAATCATTGAAAGCGTTGACCTCTTCAATATGGCGGCACTGTTGACTCGTGATTCAGCAGCTGATGTGATGTGTGTTGTTATGGTAAATAAACCCAAGATATGTCATCGTCTGAGGTGTTTGTACAGAAGTTATTAAACTGGTTAAATGAAGAGAGAGATTTGAAGATGGATTGTTTGATATCTGCTGGATGTGGAGAGACAGATGTTTAGTGGAGTATATCTGTGCATCAAGTGAGGTCAAATGTGTTCTTTTTTTATGTACAGCTTTGAGGTTATAATGTTTTGTATTTCTGGTATGGTTTAATGAAGTATAAGAATGATAGAATATTGTATATTTTTGTGTGAGAATAACTGTTGTGAGCGCTGCCGCCACTGCAAAAACAGTGATTGAGCACAAACGAATGACACGACGCTGTTGAAATATTCACATGAGCCAAAGAACACACAACATGTGACACAAACAACAGCCATCATGTCATTTCACAAGCTCTTCTACCCATCATTTGACTTTTCATAATCAGAACGCCTTGTTACTGCGAGGGAAAGCAGAAAATCAGCCGTAACCCACCCGTCCACCCCCACCTGACAGCAGATATGAAAATAACCGAGCAAAACATAAATAGAAATCAGCAGGAGTTGCTTTAGGTAAACGTTGAGCTGACTGTGAAGACGACTGGAATGCTAAACAGCCCGTAAACAAACCGCCTCTATTCAATGTCAATGGCTGGAGTTAGAATGAATGAGAGATGGAAGAGGAGAAGCTACAGCGGGAGGACGAGGTGTGGACCCAGAGATAAACACCCGACCACAGCTCCACCCGACACCATAACAGACCCCGAGAAAAACTTCATAAAGTCATAAAACCAGTGTGGAGTTGACTGAAGGTCTTGAAGCGCTTCGGATACTGCTCACAAATCAATCTGAATGTTTGAACACCACAGCGGGTCAGAAAGATATGCTTACCACATGGGACGAGTAAAATAATCATGTGCTTTTTCACTTTAACAGAGAGGACGTCAGAAACTCACCTTCTGTTTGATTCTGTAAACAACACACACACACACACACACACACACGCACGCGCACGCACACGCACACGCACACGCACACGCACACGCACACACACACACACACACACACACACACATACTTGCATATGTGGTTTACGAGCACTCTCCATAGACGTAATGATTTTTATACCGAACAAACTGTATATTCTATTCCCTAACTCTAACCTCTAACCCTAACCCTAATATCACATAAAATCACACACACACGCACGCACGCACGCACACACACACACACATGTTGGGTTTCCATGTTTTATGGGGACATTCCATGGACACAATGGTTTTTATACTGTACAAACTGTATCTCATATTCCCTCCCCCTAACCCTAACAATCACACACAACTGTCTGCTCTTTTACATTTTCACAAAAGTTCATTCTGTATGATTTATAAGCTCGTTTCCTCATGGGGACAAAAAAATGTCCCAAAAACATTTTGTCCCCGTACCGTAGAGTTTACCCTTCCCACACATACACACACGCTACACCGTACCACCCTAATTTGTAGTGTTGTGATTCACTCATTGATTTGGTTCACGGATAATAAGTCTTTATGAAAGAATGTTTTGAGAATGTGTTTAGAAGCTCGCTGGCGTTGTTGTCAGTGATATGGTTGTGTTGTTCAGACGTGATCCCTCCTGTACGCTCATATAGAGAGGAAACAAAGGGGACAATCCCATCAAATATCTGGCGTCCTTTGGCTGATATTGACTTTATGTCAGACTGTCACTTGGCCTTTAGTTTGAGAGGAGCTCAGGGAGAGAGAAGGTCCTCCTCCACACATCCAAGTCTCACCTGCTCTCGTGTTGCTTTGAGATTCACTGAGAGAGAGCGTCACTGAAGAAAACCTTTCCTGTGGCTCAGTGGTTAGAGCACAGCGCTAGCAACGCCAAGGCCATGGGTTCGATCCAAGGGATTGCACATACAAAAAACAAATGTAGTATAACGCAATGTGAGTCGCTTTGGGTAAAAGCATCTGCCAAATATGTAAATGTGAATGTAAAAACATCGTGAGCTTTTCAGCCGCACGAGAAACTGAGAGACAGAAAGTACACAAGCGTAGAAAGTCAACGCTGCATCATTCAGCCAATCACGTGATTCCTAATGTCATTTCCTGGAGATTTGATGAAATGTTACATTATAAAAAATTGAGCTGTTACATAATCAGGACAAACAATTCAATGAAACAAAATGTTGTTTTCTGAGATCTTCCATTAAGCTCCATTAAGCATTATTCGGTCACTATTATGCTAATGTTATTTACAAAACAAGCAGAATAAACGACACAAGGATTTGGAGGATTGTCACAGGACTGTTCAGTTCATTTAATGGCAGAAGAGCTCTGTTCTGAAACCCACTCGACTGTCTTGTTGTCTACACTGTACACTACCCTTGTTAGGCAGCATTCTGATCTGTATGGAGCTTTATAAAAAACGGACTTGTTGAAACTAGAGAGATCTGATCGACTTCTGAACCATCAACATGATATTATATTGTTTACAGTGCATTCTGGGAAGTATACTGTATGTGGGTAGTTGACAAATATAGTCAAGTCAACTGACTTTTATAATATATAGCATAAGAGATTTGTATCTTCTTGTTCGTTTTTTTTTCTCAAATTTTGACTGTCACACATTTACACATTTGTATGTAGCTTTACTCTTAATCTTTGAGTCCTAAAAGGCAAATAAATGATGTTTAGTTGCTGTCTATGTAAGATCTCGTGGTTGTCATCATATGGGTTAGGGTTAGCAGTAGTTTATTATGTCTGAATTAGGCTCGTCCATCGCCTGTGGCATTATAAAGTGAGGTGCGTCTTCTTTATACAACGCAGATTGACTAGACAAGCGTCTTCTTTATACAGTTATAAAGCCAGGCGTGCTCTTTATACAGCGCGAGCTCCACAGTTATAAAGTCAGGCTAGTTTGATCTGCACAGTGTGAGGTTTTATGCCCATCAGCTTTCTTCGTATTTGTTTACAACGCGATTTGCAGCACCGACCCCGAGAAGCAAGTGTCACGTGACGAAAGTGAAACATTTGTTGGAATCACGATGCCGGTGTCATGAGGTATTGAGTCTCCCCTCGAATTCGATCCCCTTTAGGACCCCGAGGGATTCTATTGGCTGAAAGAACGTGTCTTTGGGTATTCTTCTAGCGCCTGATTGCAATTCTTACAAAATTACATTACGATTCATTTCACTAGAACTTTGCTAAAATTACCATTAACGTATTTTACATTAAGTGCTTGCTATGCTAGTATGTATATGAGGCTATAGGTAGTGAAATCAAAGAGATCTCGTTCTTACTGTTTTAGTTAGCTTACTATCAACAATAGAGGGTATGCAATGACGTCACTTTCCCACGTGAACACGCCGGGACACGCTCCCTTGAGTGGTAAAACTGAGGCAAAATGGCTGCGTTAAATAGGAGGAACGAAAAACGGGACTAAAACACGTAATTATTTGCTGAAACTACAAGCAGCTGGACTCGACGGTGATCCTTACGACTACATTATGACTTACAAAGGAATCGGGTGTTCTTAGACACTCAAATGTTGCGCGGAATTGAGTTTAATGATATTGTAACCATTCATTTTGCCCAGTGTTCACGTGGGAAAGTGACGACACGTGCTAACCCTCTATAGCATAGAAGTTGATTACTGACCTTAGTTCTTTCTTGCTAAAATAAACGACACTTGCTTAACTAAACAAAACAACAGTAAATCATAAAAACACCATCAATTACAACAATTTAAAAGATCAACCAAAATATCTGGACAATAACGCTTATGTAAAACATTGCAGATTGTTGTGCTTTTTTGTGAACGTTCGGCACGTGCTAGCGCTAGCTAACCACGTAGATTTTCTAGTTACATATTAATTATATAAGGATTAATTATGGAAGTGTTTCTGGACCAGTGTTTACATCTTGCAAAGAGGTCTTAGTATGACAATATTTTATTGTTTTTTTTTTCTTTTTAAACAATTGCTTGTATAAGACCATTTTATTATTATTGTATTATTATATACTGTACAAATTTTACTGTGTGTTTTGGTCTAAATTAGTAATACATGTCTGTAACAAAAAGTACTGTCACAGCAATCTTATCTTCAGTTTTGTTTAGTATATTTAGAGAAACACATTACATCGTGTTAGGCATTGTTGTGCTTACAATTTATTGTATTATGCAATACATGTGCAGTTAATTATAGTTAATACAAACATTGTTATATTTTCAGTAATTCATATTGTTATAATTATGGTGTTAATTATAATTATGTGGTCAATATTTCAAGCATGTTGATTGTGCACTTAATGTATTTAACATCATACAATACACTTAAAACACTGGCATTAATTCATTATTAAATATGTTACTTCAATTTGTCACAACAGTAAGAAATACAAAAGTAACTGTCAGCGTGGGACTGGGACGTCCCGAAGGGAAGTACAGCGTGACTGGTACTAAATTAATTAACAGATATTACATTTTTTACACAAAATCTAAAGCATCATGGACACTATAATTGTAAGAAATTTTAACTGCAGGTTGGAGTTAAACTCTGCAGGACACCTGCCCTCCAGGAACAGATTTGGGGACCCCTGCCTTTTAAGGGATAGTTCACACAAAAAAAGTAATCTTTACTCACACTCTTGCCATTTCAAAACAGTATGACTTCTTTCTTTCGCAGAACACAAAAGAAGATATTTTGAAGAAAGTGGCAAACCAAACAATGGAACAACAGAACAATGGCGTAACCAACATTCTTCAAAATATCTTCTTTTGTGTTCTGCAGAAGACAGAAAGTCATACAGGTTTGAACTGACAAAAATTATGACAGAATTTTCATTTTTGGGTGAACTATCCCTTTAAACATTGTTGCAGTCCAAAGGTAGGCAAAGGATTTCTGCAAAACATCAAAAGTATGTCAAAACTTGACATTTATAAACCTTTAAAAATATCAAATGAATAATGTCGGAGAACAAAAGAACAGCTTGAAGACTCAGAACTCACTTCTGTGGCTGTGTTGAATTGTTGGAGAATCTATCTGGTGATCTTAATGACACACTCCACAAGAAATGACATCTCGGCTCAAAGTTTACTGAACCCTTCGGTTCTTCTCAGTATCAGAATGCTGAGCTGTTTGGCAACAACAGAATAGGTCATGTAAATTTCACAACGCATAGTAATTATGTTATAGTAATATACAATAGTAATATATTTGTTGCAAAATAAATGTACCTCTGGAATCAGTTCATTAAAAACCACCTGAATGTTTTCTAGCAATTGTTCCTTCCTGCCCTCAAACAGAACATTGCTTATTTTTGCTACGAGGTCCTCCACATGCGCCGACAATGCAGGATGAAAAGTTAGGGCTACTGAGATGACCTTTCCAGCAATCTATACTATGCATATTTTTGAATTCCTCTAAAATGTTATAATACATACAGGGGCAGCCTGGACTAAAAAGTGGCCCTGGACATCTTTGCCAAGAGCAGCCAACCACACCCTCGCAACATACCACAACACACCAGCTCTGTCCATGTTCCAGGGACGGGGCACTCCATCCATTCGTCCTATCAGCGGCGCCACCCGGGAAGACTCCCGGTGCTCCAGATGAATATATACAAACCTGGATTTCGGAATCACTGACGAGAGAAACAATTCCTCCTCTTTTCACCTCCTCCACTGTCCTGTAGTTTGAAAATTACAACGGGAAAGCATTTTACTTGCATTGGCTTTTCAGGCCGTTTATAATGATGAGAACATATTAACACATAGGCCTTCCTCTTGTATGTCAAGTGCTGAATAGCATATGCTGGCAAATATGACGCGCGATACCTACGCAGGTGCCACAGATCATCTGTTTGGAGCTATGTCCACTTCTCCCTCACCTCCATTTCTGCTATCTAATGCAAAAAAGTTATTTCAGTAAATTATGTTTAATATGTAAGATAAAAAGGTAAAAACATTAATTTACTGTTGCTGAAACTTACCGTACAAACCAAAACCCCACAGTTGTTGAAGTCTGTCTGCATCCATTGTGCTGGGTAGTCGACAGACAAACAATTCTACAAACAAACTATATGTTCCCACTATTATATGCATGTTTCTTATTATTTTTCCTTTTAATGGTGGATGGCAACTTACTAAATGCATGTTTTTGTGTTATTGGTTGCAAAAATAAATAAATTATTGGATGCAAATAAAACAAAAACACATGGCAATTCGGTCTCCCGTAAGGACCCCAAGGAAGGAGACCGTCGCGGTGCCTGTCCACAAAACGCGACCGAGGCAGTTTTTCCACAAATTAAAGACACGCAAATGATAGAAATAACCAATAAAGGACCACGAGGCGAGATTAGAACTCGGGCCGCACCGGCGCCATATGTCGGCGCATGAACCACTCGACCACCTGGCTCCGACGCAACTCAATATTTAAGATGAAATACGTTGTTAAAGTATTAACGTCTTATTAAAAAAAAAAGATAGGATGGGATAGCAAACCAAATAGAGTGTTTATTTTAAATAAAAGATTAAAGATGCCATTTAAAGGCGGGGTGTCCGATTTCCGAATTACGTTTGTTTAGGAAAAGTCGGGCCGAGTACCAAAACAACCTTGTAGCCAATCAGCAGTAAGGAGCACAAGGCACAGGACAGACATTAGTGGAGCCGAGCGCTGACGAAAGCAACAGATGGGGGTAGGGGTGTGTTTGTTTTGGTGATTTAAACATCAACAAGGGCTAAGAGAAATCCCCGCCTTTAAGTTTAAGAACACCGATCATATCAAAATCTATAGCTTTTAGCCCACATTCTTCATTGTCTTTTATTTTTTAACATATATTTTATTAATGTATAATTTAAAACACAATAATGCACCAAATAATGTTAATGAACAACATCATATATAATATTAAAACACTGAAATGGACCGTTTTTGTGAATTACATACTTTTATTTAAGTTTTGCATGACTATTAAAACATGTCAAGCTGTTACAGGCGCGCAATGAATCTCGGGATAGCCGAGGCTGTGAAGGATACATTCGTTCTATCCCTAAAAACCCACAGAAATAAGGTGGCATTTTGGGGCTGCTTTTGAAGCAACCTTTGAATCGGGACAGTCCTACCGGCCTTCAGTCGCGCTGCTGTGACGCAATCGGTCTTAATGCAGCCTTCACAGCCCCCGAATTGGGACACAGCTACTGAGAGCAGAGAACGTAAACGTCGGTGGCAGCACCATGATTGAGAAGGTGGGAACAAAGTAATGGTGACCGTGGTTTATTACCTAGCGTCAGCCCCGACCCGATTCTCAAGCAGTGACGGCAAAATAATTAAGAGGCTAATGTACATAGCGGAAACCCGGATTATTCCTCAGATTTAATGATTTTTGTCGCCTTTCGTAGTGAGAGTGGTCCCCAGTGCCATCTGCGCGCCTGACCTCATGACACCGGCTCAACGTCGTCATGTCTATCAGCCATTGGCGATGGACCATGGCATTGTCTTATCGGCCCAACCCTGGTCTCAGTTAGCTTTTAGTCTTATATTTTAACAATATACGTTAATTTTAATGACATTTTTATGATGTGTTTCATTTTATTATTTGTAAATTTTTTACGATTATAATTTTAATATTGCTCTATCATGAATTTATTTAGGTTTTAGTATAGTTTTTATTTATTTACAGTAAACATTGTTAGTGTCGCAACTTAAACATATTTCACTTTATTGCTTAGGCAACATTTCTAATTTTAGATTAGTTTACAATTTAGAAAGAGTATATATGCCTACTGTATGTTTTATGTTGTTTCAGTTAACAGAAATGTAATAGTTAGAATTTTAGTTTTCGTGAACTAAAGTAACCCTGATACTAGTATTTGATTAACAAGGAATGTGAATTTAGAATATTGTTCTGTGACGGGCCATGCAAACTGTGTTTGACCTTGTGCATGTTTGCCATGTATATAAAAATGATTACTGTATTTGAATAATATTCATACTCAAAAAGGAATTCAAATCAAAAGGAACTTGAACTATTATTGTAAATCTTTGCACACATGAAATGCACACATGTCTGTGTTCTTCAGTCTATGATGATGATGATGATGATGATGAGCATGTTTATCCAGTAGTTTCCAGAGGCTGGTCTCTCACAGGCCGCTCCATTAAAACTGACGTGGGATCAGGTTTTCCCACAGGCTGAACCCGAACATCCATCTTTTCACTTTTAACAATGCCTTTTCCGGTGCTTGGGGTCCACAGAGATGTGAACGTGTGAAAGATGTGTCAGAGCGGTCGTACCACACAACCCAACCTGCTGCTGAGAGAGAAGACTCGCTCGCTGCTGTGAAAGTTCATTTCACCTGATCTGTTCACATCAACTGCACAAGACGTGTTATAAAGACGCACACGTGTGATAATTAGCAGATGGACTGACAGTCACGCTCTATTTTCAGCCGTTTGAGTCTTCTGTGGATCTCTTCAGCACGCCGTATATCACTATTACTGTGATGTAAATGACAGAATGTCTCTTAACTGCTCATCCGTCAGTAACTGTGAGGGTGTGTGAGCGGCCCGCTGGCCCGGAGCAGGTTTCTGGCCGCCG
Organism: Triplophysa rosa; assembly: GCF_024868665.1. Taxonomy (NCBI): domain Eukaryota; kingdom Metazoa; phylum Chordata; class Actinopteri; order Cypriniformes; family Nemacheilidae; genus Triplophysa; species Triplophysa rosa. The sequence continues at coordinate 866,473 of NC_079891.1, forward strand.
TTCGGAGGGAATTGAAGCCGCTCATTAAATTCCAGAAGCAGCAGGAGAGGATCCGTCTGCGCAGATGTTTCTCTCTGCATCCCTGTGAGGTGAACAAGCGTCTGCGCAGATGTTTCCAGAAAATAACAAAGATTGTGTTTGTGTTCGTCACAGATTCTGGTCAAACAGATGAAATGATGAAATGAGACAAGTTAAATTGAATTGATCCCGCCCGGACTCTTCCGGATTCAGTGATCTTCCCCAACATGACAACCCATAATCATGTCAGACTGATCTCTGTCGCTGCTTAAACAGACTACACAACAAATAAACATGCCTCATGAGTCTGTACTTCTCTACTCGAGCTCAATGGAAAAGCGTTCACATTGGTCAATAACAACACTTCAACACAAACCCAAACAGTGTTATAATGAGTCTCATGTCAGAAAGAAAAGTCATCTCATGATCTCAAATGTCTTCTTCCTGCGTCGGGACATTGAAGACATTGAGATGTGGAGGAAGAACTGAGAGCGAGTGTGTACTGTAGTGTAGTTATAATGTATGTGTGGACACGCGTGTTGGGAATTCTGCGTGAAGCCGGCGTCTGGGCTCTAATGGAGACATTGCAATGGAAAAGCGATTCTTTCTCAAGTGCCGCATCGTCGGAAAATGAGAACGAGCGGGAAGATGGAGAGGCAAAGAGCGGTGGGACAACTGATTATCGCGGCTCGCCGCAGCGTGGAAATGCATGACTTATCAGGCCAGATTGCATTGCCGACGCAAAACGCTCCAAACAAGACGGGCGCTCTCTTGTGAAAGCCGTTCCTCAGCATTATCGATGAATTCCTTCTGAGAACTGAATTACATTCGATCCAATTTGCAGCGGCACACACTTGAGGCTTCGGGTGGGAGAACACGCTGCTGATGCTGTTGAGGACGAGGTTCAGATGCAACTGATGCTGAAAGAAGAAAGTCCAGTGAAACGCTCTGGTTCTGTGTGCTGTGATGTAATGACACCCGCCGCTCATCTAAAGGAGAGAAACCACGAAAGGCCTTGGTTAAGTTCTGAACTAACTTGACTTGAGGGACTGAAGAAATGTCAATTCTTTCACTTCAGTGTTAAGAGCAGTTTGTTGTTTTGTAATGGAACGAGTTGTGAATAAGAATGAGTTTTTGGATAAATTGAATATTGGCCAGCTGTTGTTCATGTGGTCTGTCAGAGCGGGTGGGGGTTTGTAACCGATCGGCTCCGGTGGGGGCATCTATCGATCTCCAGATGTCTCGACCTTTACCTCTGGACCTCTGGAGGAGAAAGTCAATGACGTGCCACAGCGCACAGTCGAGCTTCAAACAGGTCAGCCGGAACTTCAGTAGCTCCATCAATATCATGATGATTTATTTCCTTCAGTCATCACATCGCTCATTTGCTTGAGGCGTATCACACACAGACCGTGAACTGGACCTTTAACAATCTTCATGTGTGTTCTTCTTCACACGTCTAACTTCTGCATCACATCACAATGAATCTCTTCACATATTTCATCCCCTTTATTCTTTTGAACTCGGGAGGCAAATGGAAGTGAATGTTGTGGAAAGGGCTTTAGGTCGGAGTTATTTATCTGTGATTTACTTATCAGAGTAAAAGTCATTAGACTCAACGCTGCTTCTCTATATGTGAAAACACATTTGAGGAGCGTGGAGTAATGCTTCCTCTGGCAGTCAAAATGGGCTGATCTCTTTAATGATGCTTCATGTGTTTCTAATGAGCTGCACAACACAATGCAGCTTGAACACACAAATCCCCATGCGTGTGTGCTGTCTTATTAATGCTCACGTTTACAGGATCGGTCAAGCCTTCATATGTTACTCTATGTCAGTGGTGGCGTTTCACCAAAATGGCAACTGGCCATACAACAACGACGTAACGCAAACATAAATGACACCACATCATATCTAAACAAAACGTGTCCACGAAACTGAGAGAATGCACGAACATGCACAGAGACTTATAACAAACGCAATTGCCCCACATTCACTCTCATTCTACCGCTTGGAAGTAAAATGATACGTGGTGTTATAACTCCGACTGCTTTATTCTTCAAGAAGAAACTCATATTCAGTCAGGATGCCTTGAGGGCGAGTAAAACACGGGGACATTTTGATTCAAGCCTGAAGTACCGCTTCCGCTCGAGTCCAAGTTGCGGACTCGAGTTTCCATCTCTGGGGGATAATAAGGACCTCCCCACTACCCCTTACCTTACCATACACTTTATTATTAAACACCTGAAAATAAATGCCTGATATGTGATGTGAAATCTGATGTCACGAGGGGAGGTGCTGATGTCACGAGGAGAGGTGCTGATGTCACGAGGGGAGGTGCTGATGTCACGAGGGGAGGTGCTGATGTTATGAGGGGAGGTGCTGATGTTATGAGGGGAGGTGCTGATGTCACGAGGGGAGGTGCTGATGTCACGAGGGGAGGTGCTGATGTCACGAGGGGAGGTGCTGATGTTATGAGGGGAGGTGCTGATGTTATGAGGGGAGGTGCTGATGTCACGAGGGGAGGTGCTGATGTCACGAGGGGAGGTGCTGATGTCACGAGGGGAGGTGCTGATGTTATGAGGGGAGGTGCTGATGTTATGAGGGGAGGTGCTGATGTCACGAGGGGAGGTGCTGATGTCACGAGGGGAGGTGCTGATGTCACGAGGGGAGGTGCTGATGTTATGAGGGGAGGTGCTGATGTTATGAGGGGAGGTGCTGATGTCACGAGGGGAGGTGCTGATGTCACGAGGGGAGGTGCTGATGTCACGAGGGGAGGTGCTGATGTTATGAGGGGAGGTGCTGATGTTATGAGGGGAGGTGCTGATGTCACGAGGGGAGGTGCTGATGTCACGAGGGGAGGTGCTGATGTCACGAGGGGAGGTGCTGATGTTATGAGGGGAGGTGCTGATGTTATGAGGGGAGGTGCTGATGTCACGAGGGGAGGTGCTGATGTCACGAGGGGAGGTGCTGATGTCACGAGGGGAGGTGCTGATGTTATGAGGGGAGGTGCTGATGTTATGAGGGGAGGTGCTGATGTCACGAGGGGAGGTGCTGATGTCACGAGGGGAGGTGCTGATGTCACGAGGGGAGGTGCTGATGTTATGAGGGGAGGTGCTGATGTTATGAGGGGAGGTGCTGATGTCACGAGGGGAGGTGCTGATGTCACGAGGGGAGGTGCTGATGTCACGAGGGGAGGTGCTGATGTTATGAGGGGAGGTGCTGATGTTATGAGGGGAGGTGCTGATGTCACGAGGGGAGGTGCTGATGTCACGAGGGGAGGTGCTGATGTCACGAGGGGAGGTGCTGATGTTATGAGGGGAGGTGCTGATGTTATGAGGGGAGGTGCTGATGTCACGAGGGGAGGTGCTGATGTCACGAGGGGAGGTGCTGATGTCACGAGGGGAGGTGCTGATGTTATGAGGGGAGGTGCTGATGTTATGAGGGGAGGTGCTGATGTCACGAGGGGAGGTGCTGATGTCACGAGGGGAGGTGCTGATGTCACGAGGGGAGGTGCTGATGTTATGAGGGGAGGTGCTGATGTTATGAGGGGAGGTGCTGATGTCACGAGGGGAGGTGCTGATGTCACGAGGGGAGGTGCTGATGTCACGAGGGGAGGTGCTGATGTTATGAGGGGAGGTGCTGATGTTATGAGGGGAGGTGCTGATGTCACGAGGGGAGGTGCTGATGTCACGAGGGGAGGTGCTGATGTCACGAGGGGAGGTGCTGATGTTATGAGGGGAGGTGCTGATGTTATGAGGGGAGGTGCTGATGTCACGAGGGGAGGTGCTGATGTCACGAGGGGAGGTGCTGATGTCACGAGGGGAGGTGCTGATGTTATGAGGGGAGGTGCTGATGTTATGAGGGGAGGTGCTGATGTCACGAGGGGAGGTGCTGATGTCACGAGGGGAGGTGCTGATGTCACGAGGGGAGGTGCTGATGTTATGAGGGGAGGTGCTGATGTTATGAGGGGAGGTGCTGATGTCACGAGGGGAGGTGCTGATGTCACGAGGGGAGGTGCTGATGTCACGAGGGGAGGTGCTGATGTTATGAGGGGAGGTGCTGATGTTATGAGGGGAGGTGCTGATGTCACGAGGGGAGGTGCTGATGTCACGAGGGGAGGTGCTGATGTCACGAGGGGAGGTGCTGATGTTATGAGGGGAGGTGCTGATGTTATGAGGGGAGGTGCTGATGTCACGAGGGGAGGTGCTGATGTCACGAGGGGAGGTGCTGATGTCACGAGGGGAGGTGCTGATGTTATGAGGGGAGGTGCTGATGTTATGAGGGGAGGTGCTGATGTCACGAGGGGAGGTGCTGATGTCACGAGGGGAGGTGCTGATGTCACGAGGGGAGGTGCTGATGTTATGAGGGGAGGTGCTGATGTTATGAGGGGAGGTGCTGATGTCACGAGGGGAGGTGCTGATGTCACGAGGGGAGGTGCTGATGTCACGAGGGGAGGTGCTGATGTTATGAGGGGAGGTGCTGATGTTATGAGGGGAGGTGCTGATGTCACGAGGGGAGGTGCTGATGTCACGAGGGGAGGTGCTGATGTCACGAGGGGAGGTGCTGATGTTATGAGGGGAGGTGCTGATGTTATGAGGGGAGGTGCTGATGTCACGAGGGGAGGTGCTGATGTCACGAGGGGAGGTGCTGATGTCACGAGGGGAGGTGCTGATGTTATGAGGGGAGGTGCTGATGTTATGAGGGGAGGTGCTGATGTCACGAGGGGAGGTGCTGATGTCACGAGGGGAGGTGCTGATGTTATGAGGGGAGGTGCTGATGTCACGAGGGGAGGTGCTGATGTCACGAGGGGAGGTGCTGATGTTACGAGGGGAGGTGCTGATGTCACGAGGCATTCATGCACTGAACTGCACGAGGGCGAGTACATAATGAGACGGGACGGATGGGCCGCTGGCGCTGTCGACTGTCACGTGGGTCGTGATGAATGAATTCTGCTGGCGGCTTATGAAGGTCCAGTAATATCTGAGGGCATACGTCAGGGTCCAGGCATCCGTTCAACTCTTCTGTGAGGTTCCTCTGTGGCCTTTAATCCCTTCATTCTGGACTGGAGAAAGACACTGCAGTCAGTTTTATTCACCAGACCGTCTGACAATGGAAAATAACATTTGTCATAATTGATGGTATCCACAAATAATTCCAGTGTTTGTGATGTGCATTGTTTTACACAAAGTGTGTCAAAATGTAGTGTGCACAGATGAATGATAAATGTGTGAATATCTATAAAAATATTTCCTCTGGTATTTCATTGTTTCAAAGTGTTTTGTAACAGTGTCTGTATCTTCGTATCATAGTCTTTGTAATAGAGGGATGTAAATGTGTTACCATGGTGATTAGAAACAAGCCGACACGCTGTAGAAACAGATGGTGTGTGTTAGTGGAAGTGTTAAAGCTCAAGAAAAGCATAATGGACTCTTGATTTATCACGACCTTCATGAAGCAAAGTGTTTTCTATCTCAGCTTCCCAATATTTCTGTCGTGAACACTTTTAAACAATAAACATATAACGACGCTCGTGACAGACAAGTGTTGATCTGTGTTTTGTGTTTCTTGTCTCAGTGAATCTCTTCTGCTGGATTCATGTGGGTGTGTCTTTAGTCAGACAGGATAATATTTCATATTAGAGTTTAATTGGACTACACTTGTAATGTAGTCTTGCATAATTTAGTACAACAAGGAATTCTTGATACTCTCTTATTTCCCCTTGTTTTTTGTCCTCTGCATTATTTTTTATTCTAAATCGCATGCTTTTCATGCACGAACCGGCTCAGGTCTCATAAAATATAAATAATCTCATAAAATATCCTTTTCACTTTTATAAGAACACTCGTCCCCACTCATACATCATCTGCTCTGAGATCAGATGTTTACCACAACATCTACATTCATGATGTGTCATGTCAAAGCTTGGTTTTCTCCCTCATACACATTGTTTAGTGTTGTTATGTATAGAAAATATCAAATATATTTACATTTTACATTTATTCATTTGGCACGCACTATTATCCAAAGCCACTTGAGGAAAACAACAAGCGATTCGTCTACATAAGGCAATATACACAAGAAGTGCCAGTAATACAAAGCTGTTACCTCTGTTATCATGTGACACACACACACACACACACACACACACACACACACACACACACACACACACACACACACACACACACACACACACACACACACACACACGCGCGCACGCTTCACATTTCAGCAGATCAGATGTGTGGGTGAACTGAGGGCCGTGGTCACAATGAAAACACCTTGAGAAGCTTTATCACGTCTGTAAAATCTTCTTTTACACAACGAAAGACATTCAGTCAAAGACCTTGAATATGTCCAAGTCATTTCCAGCAGCATATGAAAGCAGATTGAAACAGAGCTGTGCTTTGACATCTGATTTATCAGCAACATTCACCCGCTTTGAATGAAGCGAAAGAGATGTGAATGTGATTAATGTGAATAATGTTAAAGCTGAAGAGAAACATGAATTCTGATGTTGAGATTGTTCATGATCATTATATATAAATATATTACATCAGAAATACATCTGTGACTTTACCTTATGAAAAAATAAAAAAGGTCTTATGGAAATATCTCTCTGTAAACGCCTTAGGCTGACATTGTGCTGATTTACATAGAACAGAAAGTCTTTTACGGTAAAAAGTCAGTTTTGTGAATATTTTTGACCTCATTGTATTTTCTTATTATTACAGTGTTTACAGTCACAATACATGAATAAACTGATGTTGTTGATGCTTGTTTTTCAGTTTCCAGCAGACGTTTGTGTTGGTTTCAAGCTGTCTGGATTGTTTCAAAACTAGTTTATCAAAATAAAAGCAGTGTACTGTAAATCTAAATGTGAGATAATGCCCATTATTCTGTGAATATGTCTTCATGTCAAATACATTCAGACTGAAACTCATATTCATGAAGTCTTTAATGAGGTTTAACATGTAAGAAACAGGCAAACACATGCGATGAGTGCCAAAGTCTATTATCCAATCACACTTCACGCGGTGATGACAAGCTGAAAGAAAAACACTTTAGCTCTAGATACTGTAGATATCATGCTCCTGCTGAAGACATCCATCTGAAGGAGATTACTTTACATCCAGCGGGGAAATGATGCCATGTGTCTTAAATAGCTGTCCAATTACAGTCCAGTTGCCAGACGCGTGCTGTCTGTATCCATGGCGGTCCGGCGGGACGTGGATGATGAGCGCGGAGAATCATGGACATAATTGCTCCCAAATCTGATTTGACTAAAAGGCCTCGGTGTTTGGATGCTCTTCAGCCATTCGTCTATAGATCCATTTACAAGTTCAGCTTGTGTTCCCGGCGTGAACCATCAGTCTGTCTGATAATGTGTTTTTGATCAAAACATCATTCTAACGGAGGAGAAACTCCCGTCTTGAATTTCAAGGCATGATGGTGGAGATATCGCACCTGTAAATGGATCGTGTGAAAGGGTTTTTGTACAAATATTTCTGTTGATAACAGCATTAGAGACACTTAATATGATTTTGAACTTTTAGTGTTTTCAGATCAGACGGACTGTTTCTCCTCTCAGAACAAGAGCTTACAGGAATACTGACGTGTTCCGAATCGCTCGAAACAGTCTGGCGTGCCATTCAGAATTGCATTGAAAATGGCTTTTAATTCTTGGACTGAATTCCTCCCAACACGATGTAGGATTAAACGGAAAACTGAACTTGAGGACGACCAATGAAATGAGATGAAACGAATGCTGTGAAGCAGAAAGAAATGTATTTAGCGGCTGGGTTTTTCCAGACAGACAGACTAATGGAGACATTTGTGAGATTCTTTTTCTCAGGAGAAATATCTGAGACACAGTTGAGACGTTTTCATGCGCTCTGCATTTCATCTCATTGATGTCTGAGAAAGAAATGTTTTTCGTTATTAGGGAAAGTTTGGCTGTACAAAGCTGATCAGAAGTTTTCTGTTGATACTATAGGCATCTGTACGAGAGAGATCTCAAGATTCATCCGTTTCATTTGTAATGGACTAATGTGAGAATGTTTGTCCTCAGCCACTTTTACTCAAGTACTGTAATAAACTGCAGGCAAATCATCGTGTTGTGCTGAATGTTTACATTCGTTTTGCTCACTAATCATGTTTAACAGAACAATGTGTTTAATGTGGACTCTTGAGACTCTTAGAACTCCTCTTCTGACAATACTGTACTGCTGAACATCTCTTCTTTTACAACTACACAAGAACGTCCTTTAAAAACAGCGTGTGTGTTATAAATTACATTCATACACGCACGACGAGTTCATTTTACTACATGTAGTATGCATCTGACAGCCACTTGTATGAAGCTCTTCAAGTGTGTTGTGACCCAGCCTGATCTCAGAAGTATTTCATGAAGCGGCTAATTCTTATTTGAATCGTAAAACATACAATAATTACAACGAAAGGAATACTGAAGGGTCTAACCGTCAATGGTGTGAAGGCCGTCTGATGAAACTCATTAAACTCAAAATGCTCTCACATGAGAAGACTGTAGTATAATTGAGTGTTTACTAAAGTATATTAAAGTAATTTAATATTTATTGTGGTTCAAAAACACTAACAGTTTTCTTACAGTTGATTATTTTTTAGTATTTTGCATGTGGGCTGGTACTTTATGACTGTAATAAACCCACATCAAATGTAAATTTACTTATCAGTTTACGATTACATGCTTTGACAGCTGATTTATTTCATTTTTAGCTAAGATGTGATGATAAATGTTTATATCATCTGTCAAACGGCTATAACATTCAGTCCAGCATTACTGAAGATGTGTTTTAGGTTTCAGCAGTCATGATGACACACATCCAGCGGCGTGTGTGTGTGAGGTCTCATCAAACTCATTCCTCTATTCATCTCTCATGTGAAAAACACCGTCTTACTTTTTATTACAATATTTGTGTTTTTATTCATACTGTTCATCATGTAGAAGTGATTTGTGAAATGACATACGCAGCATTAGATAAGAATGATTAACCATATGTTATCCATCATATCATCTCATAATCTCCAAAAAGCATATACTGCTTCAATCTTTTTATGAAGACAATATAGTTTGCAATAATGTCATGTCATCTCATATGTAAGCTATATTTCATATACAGCTGTGGAATTTTTTTTACTATGTTTAGGTAAAATGATAATTTTTGTTTAATTCTGTGAACTACTAACAATATTTTGCACAAATTTGAAAAACAAATATTGTTTATATTTGCATTTATTTGCAGAAAATGAAAACTGTAGAAACATGTGAAATAACAGATAAAACATGATCTGTATTTTTCAAGTCATATTTCATGTGTTTAGGAAAAGTTCAAAACATATTTTTCATGTTTTAATCTGGATTTTGATCTCAGTGTTCATGTGTCTTGTCATGCTGTCAGTCTTTCACATTGCTGTTGGATGACTTTATGTCACTCCTGAGGTTTGATTTTGTTGAAATTCAACAGACACTGGACTGAAATGACCACAATACATCTAGAAGTTTTTCAGTCACATATCTTTAAAACGTAACTAAAAGTGGTTGCACAGATGAGCAATGGAGTGATGATTTTGGAGGAGGACAGTGTTCAGCAGACTTAAACAGAAAACAGAAGAGAAGTGAGGTTAGACTGTTATTGAGCACAGAGAGCAATTATCCTCCTGTAAAACACTGTACTTCACATCACATCTCTTGTGTTTTCAGTCACAGTGCAGCACAGCACAGGTTACATAAACGTCCCCCCCCCACACACGATCTCTTCAGTAAACAGCGGCTCAGACAAATGTTCATAATTACAGCGCTCTGCACATGAGAGTGAGAGAGAGAGAGACAGAGACAGAGACAGAGAGAGAGAGAGAGAGAGAGAGAGAGAGAGAGAGAGAGAGAGAG
>NC_079891.1:882136-894636 GCF_024868665.1 Triplophysa rosa
AGAGAGAGAGAGAGAGAGAGAGAGAGAGAGAGAGAGAGAGAGAGAGAGAGAGAGAGAGAGAGAGAGAGAGAGAGAGAGAGAGAGAGAGAGAGGGAGAGAGAGAGAGAGAGAGAGAGAGAGAGAGAGAGAGAGAGAGAGAGAGAGAGAGAGAGAGAGAGAGCAGAGAGAGAGAGAGAGAGAGAGAGAGAGAGAGAGAGAGAGAGAGAGGAGAGAGAGAGAGAGAGAGAGAGAGAGAGAGAGAGAGAGAGAGAGAAGAGAGAGAGAGAGAGAGAGAGAGAGAGAGAGAGACAGAGAGAGAGAGAGAGAGAGAGAGAGAGAGAGAGAGAGAGAGAGAGAGAGAGAGAGAGAGAGAGAGAGAGAGAGAGAGAGAGAGAGAGAGAGAGAGAGAGAGAGAGAGAGAGAGAGAGAGAGAGAGAGGGAGAGAGAGAGAGAGAGAGAGAGAGAGAGAGAGAGAGAGAGAGAGAGAGAGAGAGAGAGAGAGAGAGAGAGAGAGAGAGAGAGAGAGAGAGAGAGAGAGAGAAATTTTTGAAATTTTACAATTCCATTTTATTAACAAATAACTAATCAATTACATTATAATTGGACACTGAAAATTAATTCATCTTCAACAATTTCACATAGAGCATTTTTTACACACCATATAAAACAAAACTTCAAAAGATCATTCCTTGCTTTATAATATCTAAAATCAATTAAAATTCTAGACTTTACTAGAATTTTAAACAACAACGTCAAATCAACAACCGAATTATTTTCAAGCTTGTTTTTTCTGTTCAAGTAAATTGCTCTTTTTGCTTGTCCCAGTAAAAAATTTAAAAGTTGGCATTCATTACCTCGATTTCGATTGTATTTAAAACCACAAATAAAAACCTTCATTGAAAAAAGTTCACCAAAACAACAAAAAAATGTTTGTAAAATATCAAATAATGGTCTCAATCTTGTACAAAACATAAAAGCATGAAACACTGTTTCTCTTTGGGAACAAAAAGGACATTTACAATCCACTTCTTGATTAATGACAGATACAAATGCATTCACAGCAATGATTCCATGCAAAATCCTCCATTGTAAATCCCCCGTTTTCCTAGGTAATGGTGACTTATAAAGTGCCCTCCATTCTGGTCTTGTGTTTTCATCTAAAAGCAATACATTACGCCAAGGTGTATCTATTTTTCCATTAAGAATATTCTTATTAAACACTTTAACACAACATTTATATACAGCTTTTCCTGTTGCCTTTTCTTCTCCCAATAGTACCAAACTATTACAATTCAGAAAAGAACCATTGCACATTTCAAAAACAGGTGACAAAACCAAGTTGGGAAAATGATCATCACTTTTTGGTTGAATCAGTCCTTCGACAAAGTCTTTTAACAAGATGAGTTCATCTTCGGCAATATCCAATTTCCACTTCCTCAACAACTGAGCTGTTAGACGAGTTGATTTAGTCTTCAATGTATCAGCCAGAGCATCATTGTTGGAAAAGTCCACTCCTGCTATTTGAATTAGAGTTCCAAGTGTAATGACACGAGATCTAAGAAGGATATTCGTCAGAGCCGGAAAGCAACTTCCACTTGAAATGTCATAACGTGAACCAAAAATAAGTGGTTCCTGTAATGTCCAATGTAAAGATGTATTTTCACTTCTAAAAACTTTAAAAAGAGACCATACTTTAAATAAATTACAATAAAAAATGGGCAACTTAGAAAGATTCATCACATTAGCATTCAACCAGAACAAAGATTTGTCCATGTTCAACCCTTCAAAATTCCTTAATATTATGGCCGTTGCCATACTCCAATTTACATCTAAAGAATTCTCAAGAAATCTTTGCACAAATTTAATCCGAAATGCTGCTGCTCTGCTTTGTAAATGTATAAGACCTTGTCCACCCTCCTCTTTGGGTAAATATAAAACACTATGTGGGATCCAGTGTAACTTATCCCAAAAAAAATTAACTAAACAAGATTGGATTTTTTTCAATAAGAGTGATGGCGGGTCAATACAAGCTAACCAATGCCATAACGTAGAAGCAGCTAAATTATTAATAACTAAAACCCGTCCTCTATAAGACATTTTTGAAAACACAAACTTCCATTTATTTAATCGTCCAAGAATTCTTTCAACCACCCCTTCAAAATTTTACTTTACAATCGTTTCATTTCCAATAAAAACACCTAAATACTTAAACCCTTCTTTATTCCATTTCAAACCAGCCGGCAGAACAGGCAGTCCTTGTGGCCATTTTCCAATTAAAACAGTTTCACTTTTAGGCCAGTTAACTTTTGTTGAGGACAAAATCATAAAATCATTTAAAATTTTTGTCACCTTATTCACATCACTTTGACCATTGATAAGAATCACAATGTCATCAGCATAGGCTGATATCTTAAATGCCTGTTCACAATTTGGTATTTTTAACCCATTAATCTCTCTTCTAAATTTTATTAAAAGAGGTTAAATGGCCAAACTGTACAACATACCCGAAAGGGCACACCCTTGTCTAATACCTCTAAAAACTTTAAAAGGAGCACACAAGTCACCATTAACCTTTAAAATACTTTCAACATCACAATACAAAACTCTTATTTTATCAATAAAATTCTTACTAAAGCCAAAAGCCTCAAGAACATTCCACAGGTAGGTGTGTTCCACTCGATCAAAGGCCTTCTCTTGGTCAATAGAGATTAAACCAAAATCAATGTCAAGAAGCTTGCCAATATCCATAATATCTCTAATAAATGAAATATTATCACAAATTTGCCTACCTGGCACACAGTAAGTCTGATCAGGGTGGATAACTTCCTTCAAAATTTCACTCAATCTATTTACTAAAATTTTAGAGAGCATTTTATAATCACTGCACAGAAGTGACACAGGTCTCCAATTCTTTATTTCATTCAGGTCTCCTTTCTTTGGCAGTAAAGTGAGTACTGCTCTTCAAAGTGAAACGATGATCATCTGACCATACTTAGTTTCCATTACGCTTAATAGAACTTCATCTATAGTCAATCTGCTTTTATTTCTTTCTGTTTCGTTAGTGTCTTAAAAACATAAAGGTGCCGGGAAGAAGAACTAAGGATCCTCAAACGACCTTTCAGTGGAATGTTCTGTAAAGAAACTTTTGCCGTGCCACTAAGAACTCGTACACAGAATAGAGAGATGCTGAAAGAACAGGTGTACGTGTCATTCTCAGTTTAACTTACTTGCCTCATATTCTACACAAATTCCACCAAATATTTTTCTGCATGACATTCAGTTTTGCGTGGCAGCTCTTCTGGGGTGCCTGAAGGAAAAACTATTTTCACTACAAACATCAGGATCTGAGTGCAGAAGAAGAAGCAACGGTGTAAAGAGAAAGTCTTCTTCATTTCTGTTCATTCTGTATTTCATTTGCTTCTGTCATACTGGGATGGTTCATGTTATACTATAGGAGATGAAAAGTAAATCAAGAGTGAGTAATTAAAGAGAAATACACTGCAAAAAATGTCTTTCTTACTTAGTCTTTGTTTCTTGTTTTCCAGTAAAAATGCCTAAACATTCTTGAATCAAGATGCATTTTCTTGATGAGCAAACTGACCTAAGAAAATAAGTCTTGTTTTTAGTCACTCGTGTCACAGTGGGGACCAAAATTGAGGTCCTCATGGGCACAAAAGCTTATAAATTGTACAGAACAATATTTTTTTTAAATCTAAAAATGCAAAAAGTGTTCTATGATCTTTAGGTTTAGGGGTTGGGTTAGGGGATAGAATATACAGTTTGTATGGACTGTCCCCACGGAGATAGTAAACCAGACATGTGTGTGTGTGTGCGTGTGCGTGCGGGTGGGTGCATGTGTATGTGTGTGTGCGTGTGTGAGTGTGTGCGTTAGTTCATGTGTATGTGTGTGTGCGTGTGTGAGTGTGTGCGTTAGTTCATGTGTATGTGTGTGTGCGTGTGTGAGTGTGTGCGTTAGTTCATGTGTGTGTGTGTGTGTGTTAAGGAGTTCATGATCCAAATTAACCTGTAATGGTCTGGACCCAGAGAGACGCTCCACAGGATCTTATGTAACATTCACAGGAATGAATTACAGCCCCGACAGAAGGGCTGGTGGGCCGGGGGGCCGCTGATGGTGGGGTCTGTGGTGAGTAATAAGAGCGAGCTGTGCACCTGGCCCGAGGTCTAGAGACGTCACTCCTGTGAGACGCTGCTGCTCCACCGCAGAACTCTCGTCTGTCTCTCTGCATTCACTGTGGAATCACATCAGATGACTTCTTATCTGACATTAATCTGTCTGTGACTCTCTTCTGTTGATGACGACAATATAGTGTTTGTCCTTCACACGAGACAACAGATTTAAGAAAATGAAACTTCTGAGCCGTCTGGATGTAAAAACTGTTTCTGTTGTCAGAGCAATCTCTCTTTATATGAGAAGAAACGCCAGAAACACACAAACATGACGCTCAGACACAAGAGCTGAACTAGCTGACACATCTTTCATTCAAAAGTTTCGAAGTTTACTTGTCTGAAATGTTGGTCATGATCTTAATAATCTTCTGATCTAAAGGGGTTTGCTTAACTGTTTGAAAGTACATTTGTAGACAAATTAAATATCATTGTGCCAACATGTAATCATTTCTTTCATGAGGAATTTTGTTCAAAATCATTTTTAAATTATTTGGAAGAAACAATGAAGAAAAAAGCTTCTCAGGGTGAGACCTGCTTGATTGAAAAACATTGAATATGCTAGAATACAAAAACACTTTGATATCTTTTAGATGCATTTATCACTATATACACGGTTTCATCTGAACAACATAAACAAGCGTTACTGCGCATGCGCACTTTTGTGACCCCAACTGAACTTCCGGTACACATTCACAAACAATAGAGCGCCTGGAGATTATTCCTGATAACCGAATCAAAAGAAACCCAGAAGATGAGTTACTTGGCTAAACCCGTCTCGCCAATATTTAGAATTTAGACTGCGATACCGAGCTCAACCGCTAGATTATTCTTCAAATGCAACAGGTCTGCAGGACTCACTCAACAAATTGTTTGTTTAATGAAATGAACAGACAACAAAATTCAACAAATCATTTATTAAATACAATTATTATACAATAAACTAATAATACAAATGAATATTAACGTGAATTAAATAAAGTATAAATAGTTATATTAGTAGACACTAGCCAAACACAAACCGGAAGTTAACTGGGGGTCAGGCGTGCAAGCGTCCGATGACACGGTCTATAATTTCATCAGTTTTATTTGATAGTTGTGTTAGTTACTATTATTAATAAATGTGGAAATAAATAAAGAATGAAAACTTTGAAGCGGTGGTGTATATGATCCTGACACAGTGCTCGTGTCTCTTTAAATCTCTGCGGTCGATGGAGTGCTTGAATGTGAAACGTGTGTGTAAGTGAATGAAGGAACATCTCGTTCTGAGTAATTACAGCTCAATATAAAACATCAGTGAAACGACTCTCCTGAAAGAGAAAGCAAGGTAATGTCTGTGATTTCTGTCATTTCACCAAACCTCTTTACATGCCAAAGACTCTCATTATGACCAATATCTTCTTTCAATGATAGGACCGTATACACATGAAATTAAAGCCTGCGTGTCATAATTACAAAGACAGGAACATCCAAAAGCATTCAAATCACAGCAATTACAGGATGGAGAGACTCCCATACGTGAAAGAATAAATGCATTTAAAGAGATCTGACATGCTGACACGTTCACATCCACTTTATAAGTGCAGAACAGAGAACTCGGTATGCCACTGAATGTCAGATCAGATGTGAGTGTGAGGAACACACCTACAGCTGCTCATCTGACTGAATGAAACCTTTCTCACTTCAACACGCTATTCACAACTTCTAGACTAGACTAATCTACACTGTAAACTTTGCAGCAGGTTTGCCAGTAACTTACAGTAGACTTAATTACTTTCCTATTAGTACTGCGTTCAATTTGAGTTGAACTTTACTTTAATCAAAATGAAAACACTTTGACTTTTGAGATTCAAAACGAGGTAATGAAAGACCACGTGACGAGAGCACGTCTCTCAGTACACACACATCTGTGTGGGTCTTCAGACGATCTGGTGATATTCTCTTTCTTCTGACGCGTGCGTGCGTGCGATGTTTACAGTGCTGGCTAAATACAGTTACAGAGTCATCACCTGATCAGCAGAACCTCCGCTTACGTGACACTTCATGAGCTTTCATCCCAAAATATAACGTGATTGCTCTTAGTGAGGCATTAATATGAGAAATGCTACACAAAATGAAAAAAGTTGTAAAAAAGTGAAACGTTTCACAACATCTGTTGTTTAATACAAGTTTCGCATGTGCAATAACTACAATATTCTCATTTTATTTAGTTAACAGTAAAGGGTTCGGAGCAATAGTCATACTGTAACACAATTATACGCACAGATTCTAGCCCCAAACACCAGTTCACGCACAAACTCTCATTCATACTGTGTGTGTGTGTGCGGTTGTTGCGCTACAAATGATGGCTGGAACGCCCGCGAGGCAAGAGCCAATTAAAATCCTCCAGCCGGGTTGAGTCACACGTGGCCGGAGGAGACGTTACACCACATTACAGTGAAGAATAAATGAATATTCTGCTGCACCTTCTGCAAATCATCACTTCGGACGCTTCTCACAAACGCTTCTTCAATGTACTGCAAAGTGGAAGAACCCGAGGAGAACTTGTGTTTCATTTAAACATCAGATTTTTCTTCTTTACGTATCTGAAGAAATAAACGAGACGAGAGGAGTACAGACCTGCTCTTGAGTTTCTGAATGAACTGTTATGCATGCAAACCACTTTAAGATCATTTCTAAGTGTCCTCAAGACCTTTTACAGTGACACGCGTCAAGACACATAAAGCGGTGCTTAAATCATAAAGGCGGTGTGTCTGAATATTCTTCAACATGTTCAGTTATCTAACTTCATTTCTTCAAGTTGGGACTACATAAATGATTTGTGTTGTGTTCACGTACTGGGTGATTGTTAAAACTCGGAAGGATTTCCATTTCCCAGCATGCTTTGCGTATTACTGCATTTGGAGAGTCATTTTCTTAATAAAGTGTTGTATTGTGTTTTTGAGTGAAGAGAAACACGTGTTAGTGTTTACTGATCATTTATCTTTTAGATCTTGAGGAGTTTGGTAAACATTTGTTAGAGGAGTCAGTGTTGCCTTCACTCCGGTATAGATGACAGTCTTTAGATCTGAATTTCTTTTAACATCTGTTAACTTCATATCTCCTTGTTAAAGATAAACCAACATTTTCTGGCCCCAAAATAAAAATCATCTTTGTTTAATATACTGTACGTAAATTGGACATACTGTAGGTCATTTATGCGGACTTAACTTTATTAAGTGCAACCGGTGTAAATCACTTTCTATGTTAATCAACAGATTTTTTCATATGTATAAAAATTGCAAGATGACCGTCAGATGATGTCGAGTGTCTAACTCTTAAGATTCAATGTAAATTCATAACTTTATACTGCATATACATGTTTGTACATGATGTGCTGTGGCATGTATAAAATGATCTGTTAAAATCTGTCACAGATGATAATATAGATGATGCATAAAGAACATTTAAATATTTATTCTACTGAAACTAACAAGATTGCAACACAAGACCAACAAATACATCACAGTAATGTAACAAGCACTTGTTCACACGTCACGTATGATGGAGTACAACTTACAGTCAGTCTTGATGATTCCCATATTTCTGCGCATAATGGACGTCATAAATAGTGTAGAAAGCAAATAAATCTTTAAGAATGTATGGATTGGTTGTGTATTTTTCTATGTTGTACTGTATATATACGTGTCCCGTTTGAAAAGCGATGTCCTGCACACGTATAAACGCTGCTGATGTGAGATGAGAGGTTCTAGTTGACCTCAGAAATCAATGCAGAAACGCCGCTCTGGAGAAAATGTAATATGGGGCAGCGCACGGCACTAAATAAACTTTCTCGGTGTATATCTTTCAAGTCACATCTCGAGAAAAATTGGATGAAAATCAGGTTTTGGAGGAGAGCAGCGGCTCGGCCCATCGCTTTGCTTTATTGTGTCCGTGGAAGAGAATTTAAAAACACGGTCACATCTCTCCGCTCGCCTCCATGAACTTCTCTCAAATAATTGAATCCATGACAACGCTGACCTTTTGTGTTCCATTTATTTTAGATTTCACTTCGAAATTGGACCTTCATTTCTTGAGAGCGCTCAGACTGAACTTTGGGTTGTAAACATCTTCAACAACACTTTGTATCCGCGTCACTTTTCTCTCGGTCAGATCTAAAGCTTCAAGTTTCATTTAAAACTGCTCGGAATGGAACTTCACAATATATACGCTATTGTTATTAGTAAAGCATCTGTAGAGGGATTTGACATCAGCTTGAAGCTTTAGAGGGTTTAACATGCTCAAGCCGGTGAGTTAATGATGACGGAAACAGTGACTGAATGCTTTCACACATCAGACAGATGACATTTTGACATAATCATTTTTACATTTATATCTTTGACACATTCATCTCTCATGAGAAGGATTTTCCTGTCATCTCAACGCAATGGAGACATTCAGAGGTGAACCGTGTCCGTTTAACACCCCCGAGGCCTTTTTACAAGGACCTTTTTGGAATTTAAATTCATATTTTTAGGATTTGATGGGTGTTTAGGTGTCAGGGTTGTCAGAGTCAGACATCAGACCCATATCAGTAGACCTCTAGAGAACCAGATCCAGATCTCTTCAGTCGGTGAGAACGAGAGCCCTGGTCAGTGTCCTCACTAGTAAACTGAAGAGCAGACTGAGATGCACACTACATAAATGAATGTGACGTGTTGCCTGGCAACCGCAAACAGTCCACAGTTAGGATTATAAACTGTTACATTCGGTGAAACAATTGGCAGTGTGTTACCATGATTTTATCACGTCATTAAATCCTGATAACACACGGCATGTTGATGAACATTCAAATATCGCTAAAACTTTACAATAAGCTCTCAATTGTCAACATTACAAGATCCAATTGTTCATGTTACTTTATGTATAAACTAATGTAACAAGATCCAATTTTTAACTTAGATTTTAAAGGGTAACTCCAGCCAAAAATGGAAATTCTGCCATTAATTACTCGCCCTCAAGTAATTTAACATCTGTATGACCTCCATTTTTCCCAAAAACGCAAATTAAGGTAGTTTTGGAAGCTTTCTGACTCCTCCATAGGTTGCCGTGTCCAGCGCGCATTCCCGAGAGCCACGCGACAGAGCATCCGGTGTCAGCATCGCTCGACGCATGCGCGTTCTGACGTAGAGCCTGTGTGGTCATGCGTCGAGCGATGCTGACACCGGATGCTCTGTCGCGTGGCTCGTGTGTTTGGTGCGTTGCAATCTATGGAGGAGTCAGCAAGCTTCCAAAACTTCCAAATCGACCTTAATTAATGGCAGAATTTTAATTTTTGGGCGGAGTTCCCCGTTAATATTTTGGTACATGCTGAAATTAAGATAAACAAACACAACCTTACACTCACAACATCAAGTGTTTTCAAAATATTTAAGAAGTTCTCAAGCCACAAATGTTTGAGTTTTTGGGTTTGAGCTGATGTTTTTTTAACATTGTTTGATAGGTTTTTATATGTTTTAGACAATTTTGGAGTAGATAAATGACTGTTGTTGTGTTTGTTTATCATATTTTTGTTTAGTTAAAGGAGGATGGTGGATGAAGTCACTGAGCTTTAGCTCTTCTGCTTCATGTGATATGAATATAATCCAGTACCGTTACAGTTCATGGACATTTGAATACATCAGAGAATAAAGGCTGACAGACACTGGACGCTGTACTGTAATAAATCACAACATCTACTGTATATGTGCAGTAAGACAGATGTGATTTTCCTCCCCGTATGATCAGGATATTGACCTCTTAATCTCTCTGAATCCTTCATCGGATTTCTCTTGAAAAGATGGCAAGGTCAGCGGAACTTTAGATCAAAATCAGAAAAAGCATCAGCACAGATCCGCTCTGATGAGATAATATTGACTATTGATCGTCCAGAAAGTCTTGCTCTCTTGAGCCAAACATTGAAAACGTGCAATCAGACATCGACATCAAGGAGCTGATGTGAGAAATATTTCACCTTTCTCAACCTCTTACCTGTGACCAGACAATCAGAGTAAACACAAACAACAACCTAAACGTACAAACCAAACTGTACACGAGTAACACCGCAAATCACAAATACACATAAACTATGGAAAGAATGATTAAGAAATATCTGTAGAAAAGTGAATTCTGTCAACATTTCCTTCAAGCCCGTAGATCTGCTTTACATGTACTGCAAATCATGTCAACACTGTAAAACTAAAAAAATAACCTGGTTGCCTTAAAATGTGGAGTTAATTCAACTTAAAAATATTAGTTGAGTCAACTCAACGAGAACGAGTTAACTATAATTTTTAAGTTGAATTGATTCAAAATTTTAAGGCAACCAGGATATTTTTTTAGCTTATTTTATATGTTGAACCAACAAAAAAACAAATATTTCTTTACAGTGAAATAAAGTCAAAATGACACAAATTTTAACTTAGATTTTTGACTTTATTCTCACACTTTTATTTTACTCTCTGACTATATTATCGTAATCAAATTTCAGTTATAATGTTAAAGCATGTACAGGACAAGGTGAGGTGGACTGTGATGGTCAGTGTTTGGCTGAAAGAAGCGGACATCTTAAGCACATGACAAATGTTCATTTAGCACCTTTTGTCAGGTTGACATGTTCACTGGAGCCTGAAATGGACACAGAACAAAAGCCTGAAGCAAACTTATTAAAACACAAGTATGTAGATCTGCTTCGCTTCGATAATCTCGTGTACGCTTGTTCATTTCATCCAGTCAGAGGTGAGCGTTGAAACACATGACCACAGGCGCTCTTTGATGGAGCTTCTGGGCTTTAACGCTAAAGAAAAACACAAGCATCGCCTTGACCCAGAGATGCTGCCCGCGGCTTTATCTTCAACTCAAAAACTGAATGAATGAAGCTCAAAGTTATTCTGAGAGGCTTTTTATGTCATGGCCACGGCTCAGAGGATTCTCATGCATATAATGTTTGGTAATGTTGTTTGGTTTCAGGGCTTCTGAAAAGGAACGTTTGCTTCATTTCAATGTGATTTCTTTGACTTTATCATTGAACGTTTAATAATGATGAAAGTCCACCGAGCCGGTGTTTCATTAAAAAGGGCAGTCAAACGAACGTGCACATAAATTCAAGAGCGTATCATGTCATTCTGCTGACATGAGAAACTAAATAACAAGAGCTGGTTATTGTGTCAACTTTAACATGATCAAAACCACCACGTCTCAATAATGAGAAACTTCAAAGAGAAACACGTGCACAGAATTACAACGTGTTTCATAAAACAATGTGCATCAATATTACAACGTGTATCTTTCCTTCTGGACATGATGGTTATAATAGACATGGAAAAGGTAAACCAAAGGTTCTGAATGTTGATATGTGACCACACAAAGACGGCGAATGCTTACGGCACTGCTTTAAAGGGTCCATACTCAATTCTGTCATCACAAATGCATATTTTAGTTCATAGTGTGTAAATTATGGGATTGTGTCTTCATGTGGTTATTCAGATAGCAGTAACCTTTCCAAACGAAATAATAAATAAAAACAAAAAAATTCAATTGAAATGATCAGCGAATGACTCAGTGCTGCTATATACAGTACAACATATTTAATGTGTCTCAGACACACACATTGGGCCTCATTCATGAAACACGAGCAGAAAGATTTTGGTGTAAATCGTTCATAAAGTTGTTTTGATGTAAATTTTCTCTCCAGACCACGTGTAAATAGTTCGTAAAACAGCACGTTCTGTATTCTTTTAGACAAAGCGATGACACTGCATTTTGAAGCACTATGTATCATAACTGCATTTTTATATTAAGTAATAATCTTTCAAATAAGATACTAATAACAAGTAGGCTAAGTGTTGCGGATTTACTAAATCACAGCAAGCAACGCCTCTCCGGAATAACGCGCACTCGCGCGGAGCCTCCAAAGCATTCTCCAGCGCCACCAGCTGGTCGTTTTCAGAAGAGCAGCAGGTATTATTATTGTAGCTGGCTACAGTTTAATAGCTTCATTTATTGGTAAGCATGTAGCCCATTAGTCTCTTATGCATGTATGCAATATAACGTGCCAAACCAGAGAATGAAGTCCGGAGGATTCCAGCATTCCTAGATACGTGATTGGCGTAGCTGTAATTCATAGGCGGGATTATGCTCATTGTGAATGAGCGTGCATGCGCGCAGTGTTTAGGAATGATTGGAATTCAATAACATTTTACTATCAAATCTGACGTTTACGAAGTATTTGTGAATCCTGAGGAAAGTTTTCGGGAAGGTCTGTTTTACACGCAAATGACTCTGAATTTACTGATATGTTTTCAAGTGTTTCATGAAAG